>NC_061115.1:96809542-96863021 GCF_002878395.1 Capsicum annuum
AATGTTCTGCATGTAAATGTCAAGACTGCAGGGCGAAACATGATGTGATGATAATGCTATTAATGCATTAACTACTTCTGTAAAGGAATTGACATCTAAGAGGGGTCTCATTCCATCAAAGAGAATTTGATGAAATATAACATATAATGCTTCTAATAGGCTTTAATATAGGGTTTGGACGGATTTTGGGTGAGGAGGAATGACCAAAACGCCCCTAAAAATCAAATAATTCTCGAATCTATCCTTTGGTGGACTGTTTTGATAGTTTGAAGTAGATCAACCATAACGTTTTACTCTGATATCCAAATTAGATGAAACTAATTTAATTAGAAATAGGACTCTCATATCTTTCCATTGATATATAGTATCTCACCTAACTCATTGTGTACGTCGAGTTATGATCGTTTGAAATTGACCCAAAAATTTGCTTTTGATAGGCTGAAGTAGATCGACCATAACTTTTTGCTTCGACAGACAAATTGGATGAAACCAATTTCATTGGAAAGAGGACTCACAGAGCTTTCCATTGATATATAGCAGATCACCCAGATCATTATGTATAAGGAGTTATGATCGTTTAAATTTGGAGCAAAAATACGCCAGGCCTCAGTACTTTTTTCTGCACGTTTTACTGTTCCCTACTATTTACGATTCGATAGGAATATTCATAACTCATCGCTCGGGTGTCCGTTTTTTATGATACACATATCTTTGAAAAGATTATTCGATAATCTACGCAATGGTGGGTCATAATCTAAGATATTCCGCACGAAAAATTCATAATTCATTCTAGAATATAGAACCCAACACGTTTACGTACAAAATTTCAACGAAAAATTTCTTGGGGTATTACACGCAGTATCATTTTTTTTATGTATTTTGTTTGTTTATTTGTTGTAGATGTTGTTATTGATGTTGTTGGTGGGATTGACATTGTTGGAACTTGTGGTGTGGTGTTGTTGGTGGGTTTGGCATTGTTAAAATTTGTGGTGTGGTGTGGTTTAGACGGTGGTGCTTCTTAGCTTAAAAGTAGTGGAGTCCGAACTATCAACACAAGGAGTAAGGAAGAAAAAGATAAAAAGTTTAAAATGAATAAGAAGAGAAGAGTTGGTTACCAAAATTTAAAAAATATATGCTGAGTGGGAATTGAACTCAAGACCAAAAGAAATAAAAAGCCTTAAGCACCCATAAACAACAACTAGGCTAACCAAACAATTCTTATTATGGGTGCTCACTGATTAGATTATATAATTTTTTTTCTTTATTTCCACATACATATATAAAGTTTGATACGAGTTCAGTCTGTGCTCGCGCACCCGGAGGACTCCATGTGGGTCCGTCCCTTGTTGTTGATGGTGTTGGAACATAGAATGTATGCTTCTTTGTAGTTGATGATGTTGTTAGAACAAATGTTATTGTTTTCTTTGTTTTTGATGTTTTTTATTTGTTGTTTGTAGTTTATGTTGTTGTTGATGTTGCAACAGACGGAGCAACTGATGGAACAAATCAAACCACCAACAAGGCTACTATGTATTCCAACAGACTCCATATCTGTTACATCAGACTCCATATCTGACGCAACAGACTCCACATCTGACGCAAACTATCCGGGATTTACGTGTTGTATGTTACTTAAATAATACTGGTGACTTTATTAATAAGTAAATTAGAAAAAAAATGGATCTAAATTCAATATTTTATCTTTTTGTTGTATTTCCGAAAGATAAAGATTCGTAATCTGTTGCAAAATATATTCCACCTGTCAGATAACTTACAACATATGGACAATCTGTTGCAACAGATGGATATATCAATTTACTTTTCCTTTAGCTGTGGCGTTTGTTGCAACTTGCTAGTCATCTGTTTATTCAATTTCATCTAGAGAAATAGATTTTTCTAAACACTTCTTGGCAAAACTCAATTTTTGTTCTTGGATTGCTTCTCTTTTTTTCTTTGCATCCTTCAAACTGGCCTCCAAATTCAATTTTTCCCTCAATCCAATAGCAAAAATTTAGTTTGATTGAAGGATGCAAAGAAAATATGTCAGATCCAGATTCGTACAAGAAGGTTCATATCGAGTCCTTGTAGGAACTTCAAAGACAGTTTGATGAACTCCAGAGGGATTTGATCGACTTCCGAGCAAGGCTGAGGAGGCCCTGCTGCTGCTGGATGAATATTGTCAGGTTGACAATAATAATAGTAATAATAATAATAATAATTAGGTTATGTTTTTTCTTTCTTTTAGCATATGTATTTCCCTTTTTATATCCGATCTGCCTATAAGGGATTCAAAAAAATCCATGTATATGTTTCATTTGTTTGGTTTGGTTTGGTCGATTTTGAATTTTTAATTCTTATTCAATAATTAATTATCATTATATTTATTCCCTATTCAAAACATGTCGGCGGTTTGAGTAAGGGATTCGGTCATGATGAGAAATTCTCCTAAAAATGGTTCGTTAATAAATAATAAGGAACTAAATGATATTATAATGTAAAAGAAAGATTATTTAATTTTAAAAAAGTCACAACATTGGATTAATTTAATTAATATATATATATATATATATATGATATGATTTTTAATAAAAAAGTTAATGCATAGTCGTGATTGTGACTTTTGTGTAAACACATTAAACAAACAAAAAAAAATAAAAAACTCTTCTGATGCATCAAATTCCTCATCTGTTACAACTTATGAATCAGTTAGAAGAAATAAAAAAAGCTCCTTAAATAGATGATCGATTTATAGCAACAGATGGTATATCTGTTGAAACAGATGGGTTATCTGATGCAACATATATACAATCTGTTGCCATAACTCAATTAAAAAAATGTTTATTAAAGAAATGGAAAGATTAAGTCACCACCAGCTTGATTTAATTAAGTCATTTCTTTTCACAAAAAAGAATAAGAAAATAAATGATAAACACAATTTAAACCATAAAAAATTCACCAGAAATAATCTAGTTTTTAAATCTTCTTTATTAATCTATACAATTAAAAAGTCAAAAAATTTGGTGTCATGAAGATAATTTTTTTTTAAAAGATATATATATATATATATTATATGTTGCAACAGATATATTATATGATGCAACATATTAACTATTTATTGCAACGGATGATATATCTATTGTAATAAATGATTTATCTGATGCAACAGATATATAATCTGTTGTGCAACTCCGTGTAAAAAGTAAACAGTTCCTGGAAAGAACTAATTATTTTAATAATTAGAAAGCGAAGCTTCAAGATGAAAAGTCATGACCTATCATAATATTACTTAATGTAATTAAGTCATAACTTTTTACAGTAATCAAGAATGTCATTAATAAATGGAGGTGAACAGTTGTGCCTTTAAATCTGCTTTATTAATTTATATAATTAAAAAGTCAGAAAATTTGGATGTCATAAAGATAATATATTTTGTTAAAATATATATTATATGTTGCAACAGATATATTATCTGATGCAACAGGTTATCTATTTGTTGTAAATCCTGATATATCTGTTGTAACAAATGATTTATCTAATGCAACAAATATATTATCTGTTGTCCAACTCGATGTAAAAAAAAGATTCTTGAAAAGAACTAATTATTAATAATAATAAAGCTGAAAAGTCATGACCTATCATAATATTGATTAATTTAATTAAGTCATAACTTTTTACAGTAATCAAGAATGTCATTAATAAATGGAGGTGAACAGTTGTGCCTTTAAATCTGCTTTATTAATTTATAAAATTAAAAAGTCAAAAAATTTGAATGTCATGAAGATAATATATTTTTTAAAAAAAATATATATATTATATGTTGCAACAGATATATTATTTTATGCAACAAGTTATCTATTTGTTGCAAATTATGATATATCATTTGAAACACATGATTTATTTGATTCAACAGATATATTATCTGTTGTCCAACTCAGTGTAAGAAAAATGGTTCCTGGAAAGAACTAATTATAAATAATAATAAAGATAAAAAGTCATGACTTATCATAATATTGATTAATTTAATTAAGTCATAACTTTTTATAGTAATCAAGAATGTCATTGATAAATGGAGGTGAACAGTTGTGCCTTTAAATCTGCTTTATTATTTTATATAATTAAAAAGTCAAAAAATTTGGATGTCATGAAGATAATATATTTTTTTAAAAATATATATATATTATATGTTGCAACAGATATATTATCTTATGCAACAGGTTATCTATTTGTTGCAAATCATGATATATCTGTTGTAACAAATGATTTATCAGATGCAAAAAATATATTATCTGTTGTCCATCTCTGTGTAAAAAAAAATGGTTCCTGAAAAGAACTAATTATTAATAATAATAAAGCTAAAAAGTCATGACTTATCATAATATTGATTAATTTAATTAAGTCATAACTTCTTACACTAATCAAGAACGTCATTAATAAATAGAGGTGAACAGTTGTGATTTTTCGCCTAAATCATTCAAGTTCAATACTCTATAAATAGGTCCCTCCTTACTCAATGTTCGTTCTACTATATACTATTTATTCCTCGCTCTTGTTACACCTTCAACTACTTTCTCTTCAAGGCCTTGATAGCTTTTTCCTGTCTCTGGTAAGTTTTTTTCTTGATTATTGTGTAAATATGCGTTGTATTACATTACATTCGAATTCTTTCTTTTCTTTACTTTTGTGTTTATGAGTGTGTTTTGTCAACTTATGCTTTTTTAGATATGGCTGATCCTGTGTGGGATGTCGCTATTTTATGAGACGCCATGAGGGAACTGCAGAAGAAGGTTCATGACCTGCATTGGGAGTCGACCGCCGTCAGAGTAAGGATGCTATGGGAGATCCGCAGGCTGCGGAGGGCGCTGCTGCTGCCCTTTGAAGATTACCCGGCTGGCTATACAAATAATAATGATGTTAATAATGATGATAATAATAATTTTTCTTTTTTCTGTTATCTATGTATTTTTTTTGTTTGGTTTATAAAAAATTATGTTTGATGCACTTGACTTTTTATTTCTTATTTAATTTTCGTACTGTCTGTTTCTATTTCTTAACGAATGACATGTCTACAATTAAGGAATTATTTGATTCCAGTAACAATAGCAAGAACATATGAGTTATTTGTTAGGTTTTGTGTGTGACAGGAGCTGTATTTTGTTGTTCGAAACATATTAGTAATTTGATGAAACAGATTATTTATCTGTTGAAACAAATTACTAATCTAGTGCAACAGAATACCTATCTATTCGATTCATAATCATATTACGGGCACCTAGAATCCTTAAACATGAATCCAACATGATTCTACTATTACAACAAAACGTTTATCTGGTGTCGCAGTTAATGGATCTGTTTAAACAAATTGCTCCTGTATTTCATTCATGTTCGCGTGCAAACTATTGTTGTAAAAACAACACTAGCAGTTACCTAGATTCAACTAAAAAGCATAATCTGACTTACCAAAGTCTCCTCTCAAGTAAATTCCAAAGTTGAAAGTGATTTATGAAATAAACTTTGATATAAGAATTTGGTCAAAGAGCAGCAGTTGGGGTAACAACAACAACAACAATGGTCAACAAGTAGCATATGAAGTTGATAATGAAGTATAAGATGATGATAATGAATCAAAAGAAGATGAATAAAGCAGCAGTAACAATGAACAATAAATATCGCAAAGAGAGAGAAAATAATCACAGATGAGGGGAGAGAAAAAAATGCCTTTTTTCCCTTTATTCCCCATTATATATTAACTAACATTTGAATCAAAGTATAAATTTAAAGACTTGTGGGTTATTTTAAAATTTTTCAAACTTTCTTAAACCATGATTAAGTAATTGTCACCTCTACTCAATTATTAAGACTTGTGTCACCTACACCTCATTTTAAAACTCTTTTGACACCTGTGGCCCAAACCCCCATGTTAGTAAGCATATAAAAGTAGTATATATATGTTAGACAAGTGGATATAGTTAGTATAATAAAATAGATATATTATAAATTATAGTATAATAATAGTATATATATAGTATATTATTATATACTATATAATAATTACTACCTGTTAGCTATTACTATTAGGATATATATTTGCTTAATAATATTAGATTCAGAATATTATTGGTCTTAGATAAGTTTAAAATAACAACTTAAAAAATTGTATAACGTCTTATTGGAACAAAGGCAATTAAGTATAAAATTATTTGAACTTTCTCCAACATCTAGAGAAGAAGCCTGGACTGAACTAGAAAAAGTAGATAATAGATTAAGGGAAATTAGAGAACAAATAGCTTATATTAACCACGAGCTTTGGGTAGATAAGATTTTAAGAGATATGCACCCTTTTTATTTAGCTTAATGAATATACCACCTAAAATTACAAAAACATTAAAAGAAATCAAAAATAATTTGTATTGTTTATATATATAATATAAAAGACTTAATACCACAAAAAAGATCCTATAACCTTAGATAAACTAATTACTACAATATTTGAATTAGAATATCATTTAATAAATCATCTTAAGTTTAGAAAAAATAATAAATGAAAAGACATCCTTTTGCTAATAATATACAACATAGATATTGGTTTTTATACGAAGAAATAAAACAAAAGGCAGAGAAAGAAGAGCTAGAAATATTTTTAAGTATTTATTTAGATTTATTAAAATGTATAGACACTTTACAATCAGAATTATTCAAAGAATATGTAAGTGAAATAAGTTGGGAATTACAGGGAGCTGATATTGACATATTTAACCGTAATAGAAGAATAAGCTATTATAGAAGATGTTGTGACCAAGTAAGTATTCCTTTAGGATAAAAATACATGAAAACGCATCCTTTTGCAAAAGAAATACAAAGAAAATATAATCATTTATATAAAGAAATAAGACAAAGAAACGATATTTTAAGAATAGAACAAAGACTAATAAATCAAATAGAAATATTAGAAACTAAAGAATTACCAGAAGCAATCATTATTTCAGACTTTATAAATTTTGTAAATTGCATAAATCATATAAGTTTGCGAAAGTGTAGATTAGAAAGTATTAGATATTGTATAAACTATAGGAATTTAGAATACAGACAGCTAGAAAACAGTGTAGTAACATTACACCCTCTTTAGGATAAAGAAGAACAGTAGTATAAAAATAGATAATTTAAAGAAGCTAGAATATTTAGATCTAACAATCACAGTTAAAAAGAAATACAGACGTTTAAAAGATAATTCCCTTATTAGATGTAATTTTAATAACAGAGAACATGCTTTACATGGAGAAAATTCACAATTAAATATTATTATAGATTTTATAATAAACCTAGGAGAAAAGACTGAACAAGAAAATACAAAAATATTAAAAACTCTTGAGATATTAGAAGACGTGCAAAACAAACAAAAGAAATTGTTAGATAAAATAGAATTAAATTTTGATTTCTTAAAGAACCAACAAGCAGAATTAGAAAAGAAATTCAAAGATTTAATTAATAAAGACAAAGTAAATTTGGAAAATCTTGAAATAAGGCTAGTATTACAAGAAGTACAAAAGGAAATTAATAAAATAAAAAACATAATACTCTCATGAATGATATACTTCAAGATGAACTTTATCCAGCAATACAAAAGGCAGCACAGATCCAACCAAATCCCGAAGGATTATCAAACCATCAACCCCAGGGAAAAGCAGACTCGTTAATCATAAAACAAAATAATATTATTATTTTGTTACTATTAGAACTAAATAAGAACCTAGAAAAAGAAACCCTAGAAAAAGAAAAACAAAAAGATAGTCAAGATAAAAATATAAAAGAATCAATAGAACAACTAAAAAAGATAGAAATAACCCCTCAAAAAGAATTAAAAGAAGCTAAAATAACTATACCAACTAAGCCAAAACCATGGACCTTTTTTCAGCATCCCCAAGTAAACAAAGATGAAGTTTTACACAAAACAATTTAGCAAATAATGTGCTATCAAAAATAATAAATAAACCAAGAATGACTTCAAGACAACAGTTAGAAGAGGTAATAGACGTAGATAAAGAAATACAATTATTTCAACAAAATAAATTTAAATTGTTAAATGCAAGAACATTATATAATGAAGGAATGTTTTCAAGAGCACAACTATATAGGCATTATAGAGAAGAACAGATGTGTGTTATCGGAGAAAATAGTTGTAGCATAAATTTAATAAGCTCAGACTCTTTAAAATAAATCATAAAATTAGACATAAATCTTATGTACATGGGATTAATGGTGATAGGCATAAAAGGTTTAACTAGAAAAAATTTAGGAACTAAAGTATTAATCACAATATATGATAATAGATGGCCAGACACTGAAAGATCTATAATAGGAATAACTGAAGTAGACATGACTAATAATAGAGGATTTTTTTACTGTAGTCCAGATTATATGATAAATACCTTAGAATTCGGAAATCATATTAAAATAGGTGTACAAACTAAAGGATATGAAGAAATGAATAATGGAAATAATTTACTTATATGGGTAGGATTTATAAGAAAACTTTCCACTAATAGTAGTATAAAGTTTAATCTAAAAATCGATGATGTAGTAAGTCTAATGGGAAATAAAGGTATTAAACTACTGAAACCCCTAAAAATAAACCCAGAAAAATATGCAGGATTAGAATGGAACTTAGAAAAATTTACTAAAAAAGAAATATTAAAGCCAACCGATCATTTAATGTATATAAACAATAAAGGAAAAACTTCAGTAAGATTCACAGACTACCAATATACAAATGAAAAAGAAACAGATAAAGAAATTGAAGAATGTGAAAATACTAATTTTATGAATATAGAAATATTAGAAGAAGGTTTTAAAGTAAATAAAGCTATAATAAAAGCAGAAGCTCTATATGAAATAAATAGCAATAACATATTTAAATGTACAGGTTATAAATTAAGGAATTTAAAACTTGAAGAAATGAAAGAACATTTTATAAAATGTGAATTAAGAACAGATAATTATGGTTATACACAAAAAAGGAACTAAAAGGTGAAGACGAAGAATCAAATTATAGTATAGAAGAAAGTATAAAGGAATTTATGGAAAGCGCAGCAAGTACTCAAGTCATTTCCAAAGAACAACCGGTATGAAAAACGTACCATTAACAACAGAACATTTACCAAGACATAGAGTATTTAGAACAAACCCAAACACTCTAACAGAACAAGACATAAAACCTAGAGGAAAAAGAATGTCAATAGAAGAACCCATTAGATTACAAGAAGGAAGTAATAAATGAAAAATTTTAAACTTGCCAGCCCATGACCCTTAGGCATGGAATCTTGTAATAGACATATGGAAAAATGTTGTTGTAGCAGACTACATACAACATATACAGGGTAATCAAGAACTAGATGCAAAAATTATGTATAGATATTTAGAAACATTTCTAGGAGAAAGTACTAAAGCACTTTGGGAAGCTTATAAAATAATATTCCCACAAGACTTTCAAAAATTAGTAGAACTAGGCTCAAATTCATACCACTTTGTAAACAAAGTACATACTCTACTCATAGGACAGGATCCCGATAGTGGATTGGTAGTGTTATAACAAAGAGCTATAATAAAATTAAAACAATTAAGTATTAATCATTGGTCAAGAATTAAATTTTTTTAAAAATTATTTTTATTACTGTACAATTAGTGAAAACTCATTTGATCAGACTCTAGGAGATAGAAGAAAAATAGTTTAAAAGAGAAGGAGTAATGCAAAACCCAAACAATCCATGGTCAATAGGAAAAAGAATACAACATGTAATGGATATATTACAAGAAAAATGTACAAATATACAGATATAAAAACAATTAAAAAGAAGTGATGCAGATTTTTGTAAGACCATAAATACTACTCAACATTATGACCAAGATTATAAAAAGAAAAAATATAAAAAGACCTATAAAAAAGACTATCGCCCTAGGAAGAAATATTACTTGAGGAGATCAAATGTGAGAAAACCATACTTAGATAAGAATAAACATGTGAGAGAATATAACACTGGTAGAACCTAAAAGAATAAATTAGAATGTTTTACTTGCAGAAGTATAGAGCATTTAGCAAATACTTGTCCAAAAAGAAATAATAATAGATCTAGAAATGCACAATTAATAGATGATGTAAATGAGAATTTGATAAATGTAGATGAATATATGTCAAATAATGAAAGTACATACTCTATTAGAAGCATGGAGGTTTTTGAAGAAGAAAAGAATAATTCTGATTCTTCAGACTTTGGAGAAGACGAATTTATAAATGAAACAGGACTAGAAAGAACAAACACAAACTATCACTTAGTCAATAACACAGACTATCACTTAGTCACAGACTATTATGATTTAGTAAATCTGATAAAAGAATGTGAACACAAATTTGAAGAAGAAAAATGATTAGATAGTAATCAATGTTGTTTTTATAAATGGTTTCCAAGTAAAAATAAAAGGGCAAAATGTTGGAAATGTTATAAGGAAGCATGCATAAAATGCATAGAGAAAGCATCAGAAATCTTCAAAACTCCAAAATCAAACCATAATTTAAATAAATTTTACAGCAAGGAACCAATCTCCAGAACAACAGAAGATAGAATATTAAAATTAGAAGAAAGACTAAAAAGACTCGAGATAAGAATATAGAGTAAAAATATAATTAAAGAAGAAGACTTAGTAGAGGTAGAATTATTAAATACATCTGTTGAAAATAATAAAAAATCAATAAATGTACCATTTGAAGGAATGGTATGTAATGAAGAAAAGAAAATCAGTACAGACAAGGTTTTAGCGAGAATAAAAATTCAAGACTATGAGCTCGAGACTTTAGCTATAGTTGATTCAGGGTGGCCAAGGAGCATTTTAAATAGTAGAATTTTACCAGCAAAACTAATTAAAAAATTTCCAAAACCTCAAGAATTCATGCAAATGGATGGAACATATAATACCTATACAGACTATATACCAAAAGCAAAAATAAGTTTTATTAATACCTGTAAAAATTCTACCAACCATTATATACACTTAGTGAAATACTAGTTAGAGATTTAAACATAAAAGCAGACTTTGTGTTAGGATTAGATTTTATGGTACAAAATAATGGAGGATGTCTAGTTACAAAAAATTGGGTAATATTCGCCAGTAATATCACTCACTCACCAGTATAGACACAACCTACTTTAACTAAATATCGCCTTCTTAAGGATAAGCTAAAGGAAAGATTAGATAATCAAATAAAACCCAAAATATCACTAGAATGTGATAAAGGAGAAAATTGTACATGTAATGATAATAAAAAGGCAACAATGTATGAAGAATTACAAGATTTATTAGTAGTAGAAGAAATAGAAAAAGACTATACTTTAATAGAAATCGATACAGAATTATACAATTTTAAGAAAAGAATACAATAGATAGGAGTAATAAAAGATCAAAAAGACTTAGAAAAAATAATACAAATCCTAGATAAGCTAGAAATAATCGGAGAAAAACCCTTGCAACATTGGGACTCCAATCAAATTACCTGCAAATTAGAAATAATTAATCCAGAATATACTATAAATACAGCATCTATAGATGCTACAAATGAAGACCTTAAAGACTTTGAAATACAAATAAAAGAGCTACTAGAATTAGGAATAATTAGAAGATCTACATCAAGACATAGGCCAACAGCTTTCATAGTAAGAAACCATAGTGAAATAGTGAGACAAAAAGCTAGAATGATAATAAATTACAAAAGACTAAATGATAATACTGTAATGGATGGATATAAGTTATCAGACAAAACAGAATTGATAAATAGAATACAAGGAAGAAAAGTTTTTAGTAAATTTGATTGTAAATCTGGATATTGACAAACAAAAATGCATGAAGATAGTATAGAATGGACAACGTTCACATGTCCAGAAGGACATTTTGAATGGTTGGTCATCCTTTTTGGATTAAAGATGGCTCCTCCAATTTTTCGAAGAAAAATGGATAATATTTTTAGAGACTATAAAAATTTGTATTAGTTTATGTAGATGATATTTTAGTTTTTAGTAATAATATGAGAGAACATTTAGGACATTTACAACAAGCCTTTAAATTGTTTGTAGATAATGGAATAATAATAAGTAGAAAGAAAATAAAATTATGTAAAAATAGTATTAATTTTTTAGGAGTAGTTATTAGAGATGGTAGAATAAAATTACAACCACACATATCTAAAAAAGTCTTAGAAATGCCAAATAAGTTAGATGAAACTAAAGATTTACAAAAATTCTTAGGATTAATAAATTATGCTAGAGCGTTTATAAAAGATTTAGGAAAAGTAGTAGGACCACTATACTCTAAAACAGGATCTACAGGTCAAAAATCCTTCAATACTGAAGACATAAAACTAGTCCAACAACTTAAAAACATGATACAAGACATCCCAGACCTAACATTACCTTTTGAAACAAATTATTTAATAGTCAAGACAGATGGAAGCCTTTTGGGATGGGGAGAAGTATTTAAGGCAAAACCCAATAAATACAGTGATAAATAAGATGAAAAAGTTTGTACTTATTCAAGTGGAAAATATAAAGAAAAGGGAAAACTAAATAGCATAGTTGCGGAGACACTAGCAATAATTTATGGTTTAAATAGTTTTAAACTTTATATATTAAATAAGCCCGAAATATTAGTAAGGACGGATGCGAGGCTATAGTAAAGTTTTATCAGAAGATAAAGGATAAGAATAGTAGTAAAAGGAGATGGTTAAATTTCCTATATGCTACTTCAATTTATAATATTATTTTAGAACATATTAAAGGAAAATATAATAACTTAGCATATCAACTAAGTAGAATAATTGAAGAAGACAACTTATGATTTTTGTTTCAGTATGAAGGAAAAGGAAAAGGCAAGGCAAAAGCCTCATCATCCCAAGACTATCTAAAGACACTAATGAGTAACACTCATTTCAGACCACTTACGATGTTAGAACAGTCAAAATTAGATAGAATAATTTTTGAACCCCACAACTTGGTATGTTACGACCTCCTTCGTTGTCCTTAGTCCAGTCTAAGTATCCAAGTCATAAAGGTCCAAGTGTATTTTCTCCCAAAATATATTATTTTTGCATATTTTGGATTTTGGATTTTTTTTTAATTTTTATACCCTGTTCATCTCTTTCTCTTTAGTTTTAGGTATTTTAGCAAAATCTTTTTTAATCACACCCTGAGAGAATAACAACAGTTCTTTTTTCAATCTTCTTTGTACTTTCCAAATCCCTAGAAATTTACAGATTAATCCATCGTTATTGCTAAAACACTGAGAGAGTAACCATATACTGGGGGTATTTTTATAAGTGATTTACAAATTTTATAAGATCAGGAAAACTTTCAGAAAATCGCCGGTGATCCAGATTTTAATAATAAAACATGTGAAGGAAAATATAAACTTAATTAATTCAAACATAATTTACAAACTTGGGAGAAAATTACAAAGACCTATGTAACTACTACTTACATATCTTAAAGAAGAAGTGAGGTTTCCCTTTCAGGAGTCCCCTGAAGACTTGACAACTACCGAAAAATGAAGAACTAAGAAAACTTTTCACACTTTTCACACACTCTTTTTTTTTTAAGTTACTTACAAACTTTGGAAACTAAGAACTTTAAGAAAAGCTAAGAACTTTATGAAAACTTTCTCACTCTTGATTTTTTTCTCTCTTTGGTACACCTCTTGAAGTCATCTTTTAGGTGCTATTTATAGGCATTTTTTTGACTTCAAATCCTTTATAAAATATGCTTAAGAAGACTTTTTGCAATACTTTGCAAGTTGGGTGGGCGCGGCGGCTCTTAACTCTTGTTCGTCCATTTATTTATCTGATATTGCATAGGTTTGTAATTTTGTCTTTTGTAGATATCGTCATTGCTTACGTATCCAAATTATGTAATGCCTCTGATTCAAACTCCATTCCTGAATCGTCGTTTGTGTTTAGGTCTTGAGCAAATTGATTCATGGCTGGGTTGTATTCTTGTTCTTATTCATCACTGTCTCCGTCTGATAATCCTAGTCTTGTTCCAGTTCTTGTCTCTTCTCCTGGAATTAAAGAAATTCTGGGTCTTTGTTCTGGTGGTTCTAGATTCATAGATATCTCCTTAAGCGATTGTTCTGCTAATAACTTTTTTATTGAGTATGCTATTATTTTTTCTATATTTCTTTTTTCATTTTTCTCTTTTCTTAATGAAATCCCTTCTTATTCTGAGAAAAACTTCCTTCATCTATTGTCTAAGTACCTGTATTTTAAAAATTGCGGGGAGTATGCTCCCTACACTTTTTGGCAAAGTGTCAGCCATTAACGGATTTGATGAGTCTTTACCAGCTATCGTTTGAGCTGGACTAGCTGTATCATTACCTGATACAGTGGGTCTTACCACATTCATTGGGGAATGCACACCCATTAACGGATTTGAGAAGTCTTTACCAGCTACCGTTTGAGCTAGACTAGCTGTATCATTACCCGATACAGTGAGTTTTTCCATTTTTAAAGAAGATGGAGAACTCTTTGGATGGGTCTCATAAATTGGCTGAGTCTGTTGTGAAAGTTCAAAATGAAGGATTTTTATACGGTCTTGTAAAATACTTATATGTTCTAACATCTGTCCTTTTTATTTTACAAGGTTTTCATTATCTTGTTTCAAAATTTCATTGGCTTGATTTAGTCTTTGAAAAGTACCGGTCATAGAGGAACAATGATCATAAAATATAATTTTTTCTGTGTCTTTGTTAATATTATATTGAGAAATTTTTTGTGTTTCTGTTCTTAAAGTTGGAGTAATAAAATAATTTGGTTTCAGATTTCTCCGAGCATAGTCTAGAGTCTCTGAGAGGTCATAAAAACCTTTATAAAGAGGTGTTCTATGATCTTTTATGGCATCCATTACCTCTATCCAAGTCTGAAACACTCCTTGTTGCTGTCCTCTGAGAAAAACATAGAATTTAAACTTGTTGGTAGTATTTTTCTCAGTAAAATAGTAACTTAATGCATTTAGAACTGAAATAAAATGATTAAAGTCACTTCTATTATAAGCTATCCATAAATTGTCTAGTAGACATATCTGCGTCTTATCCACTTGTACGTCTGACTTTCGTCTGAAAGTTAAGCTGGATGGTTCATAACATACCAAGTTGTGGGGCCCAAAAATTATTCTATCTAATTTTGACTGTTCTAGCATCATAAATGATCTGAAATGAGTGTTGCTCATTAGTGTCTTTAGATAGTCTTGGGATGATGAGGCTTCTGCCTTGCCTTTTCCTTTTCCTGTATTCATACTGAAACAAAAATCATTAGTTGTCTTCTTCAATTATTCTACTTAGTTGATCTGCTAAGTTATTATCTTTTTCTTTAATATGTTCTAAAACAATATTGTAAATTGAAGTAGCATCTAGGAAATTTAACCATCTTCTTTTACTACTATTCTTATCTTTTATCTTCTGATAAAACTTTACTATAGCCTCCCAGTCTGTCCTTACTAATATTTCGGGCATATTTAATATAAAAAGTTTAAAACTATTTAAACCGTAAATTACTACTAGTGTCTCCGCATCTATGCTATTTAGTTTACTCTTTTCTTTATATTTTCCACTTGAATAAGCACAAAATTTTTCATCCTTTTTATCGATGTATTTATTGGGTTTTGCCTTTAATACTGCTCCCCATTCTAAAAGGCTTCTATCTATCTCGACTATTAAATAATCTGTTTCTAAAGGTAATGTTAAGTCTGGGATGTCTTGTATCATGCTTTTAAGTTATTGTACTAGTTTTATGTCTTCAGTATTGAAGGATTTTTGACCTGTAGATCATGTTTTAGAGTATAGTGGTCCTGCTACTTTTCCTAAATGTTTTATAAAAGCTCTAGCATAATTTAATAATCCTAAGAATTTTTGTAAATCTTTAGTTTTGTCTAACTTATCTGGCATTTCTAAGACTTTTTTAGCTATGTGTGGTTGTAATTTTATTCAACCATCTCCAATAACTACTCCTAGAAAATTAATACTATTTTTACATAATTCCATTTTCTTTCTACTTATTATTATTCCATTATCTACAAATAATTTAAAGACTTGTTGTAAATGTCCTAAATGTTCTCTCATATTATTAATAAAAACTAAAATATCATCTACGTAAACTAATACAAAATTTTTATAGTCTCTAAAAATACTATCTATTTTTCTTTGAAAAATTGGAGGAGCCGTCTTTAATCCAAAAGGCATGACCAGCTATTCAAAATGTCCTTCTGGACGTGTGAAAAATGTCAATTCTATACTATCTTCATGCATTTTAATCTGCCAATATCCAAATTTACAATAAAATTTACTAAATATTTTTCTTCCTTGTATTCTATTTATCAATTCTGTTTTATCTGGTAACTTATATCCATGCATTACAGTATTATCATTTAGTCTTTTGTAATTTATTACCATTCTACCTTTTTCTCTCCGTATTTTACTATAGTTTCTTACTATGAAAGTTGTTGACCTATGGCTTGATATAGATCTTCTAACTACTCCTAATTCTAGTAGCTCTTTTATTTGTATTTCAAAGTCTTTAAGGTCTTCATTTGTAGCTTCTATAGATGTTGTATTTATAGTATATTCTGGATTAATTATTTCTAATTTGCAGGTAATTTGATTGGAGTCCCAATGTTACAATGGTTTTTCTCTGATTATTTCTAGCTTATTTAGCATTTGTATTATTTTTTCTAAGTCTTTTTGATCTTTTATTATTCCTATCTTCTGTATACCTTTCTTAAAATTGTATAATTCTGTATCCATTTCTATTAAAATATAGTCTTTTTCTATTTCTTCTAGTACTAATAAATCTTGTAATTCTTCATACATTGTTGCCTTTTTATTATCATTACATGTACAATTTTCTCCTTTATCACATTTTAGTGATATTTTGGGTTTTATTTGGTTATCTAAGCTTTTCTCTGGCTTATCCTTAAGAAGACGATATTTAGTTAAAGTAGGTTGTGTCTGTACTAGTGAGTGAGTGATATTATTGGCGAATATTACCCAATTTTTTGTAACTAGACATCCTCCATTATTTTGTACCATAAAATCTAATCCTAACACAAAGTCTGCTTTTATGTTTAAATCTCTAACTAGTATTTCACTAAATGCATATGATGGTTGGTTGAATTTTTCACAAGTATTAATAAAACTTATTTTTGCTTTTGGTATATAGTCTGTATAGGTATTATATGTTCCATCCATTTGCATGGATTCTTAAGGTTTTGACAATTTTTTAATTAGTTTTGCTGATAAAATTCTGCTATTTAAAATGCTCCTTGTACATCCTGAATCAACTATAGCTAAAGTCTCAAACTCATAGTCTTGAATTTTTATTCTCGCTAAAACCTTGATTGTACTGATTTTCTTTTCTTCATTACATACCATTCCTTCAAATGGTACATTCATTGATTTTTATTATGTTCAACAGATGTATTTAATAATTCTACCTCTACTAAGTCTTCTTCTTTAATTATATTTTTACTGTATATTCTTATTTCTAGTCTTTCTTCTAATTCTAACATTCTATCTTCTGTTGTTCTGGTTATTCGTTCCTTGTAAAATTTATTTAAATTATGGTTTGATTTTGGAGTTTCTAAGATTTCTGATGCTTTCTCTATACATTTTATGCATGCTTCCTTATAACATTTCCTACATTTTGCCCTTTTATTTTTACTTGGAAACCATTTACAAAAATAACATTGATTACTGTGTAATCTTTTTCCTTCTTCAAATTCGTGTTCACATTCTTCTATCAGATTTACTAAATCATAATAGTCTGTGACTAAGTGATAGTCTGTGTTATTGACTAAGTGATAGTCTGTGTTTGTTCATTCTAGTCCTATTTCATTTATAAATTCATCTTCTCTAGAGTCTAAAGAATCAAAATTTTTCTTTTCTTCTTCAAAAACTTCCATGCTTCTGATAGAGTATGTACTTTCATTATCTGACATATATTCATCTACATTTATCAAATTCTCATTTACATCCTCTATTAATTGTGCATTTCTAGATCTATTATTATTTCTTTTTGGACAAGTATTTGCTAAATGCTCTATACTTCCACAAGTAAAACATTCTAATTTATTCTTATAGGTTCTACCAGTGTTATATTTTCTCACACGTTTATTCTTATCTAAGTATGGTTTTCTCGCATTTGATCTCCTCAAGTAATATTTCTTCCTAGGGTGATAGTCTTTTTGATATGTCTTTTTATATTTTTTCTTTTTATAATCTTGGTCATAATGTTGAGTAGTATATATGGTCTTACAAAAATCTGCATCACTTCTTTTTAATTGTTTTTGTATCTATATATTTGTACATTTTTCTTGTAATATATCCATTACATGTTGTATTCTTTATTCTATTGACCATGGATTGTTTGGGTTTTTTATTACTCCTTCTCTTTTAGACCATTTTTCTTCTATCTCTCTTCCTAAAGTTTCTGATAATTTATTAAATAATCTAGCTCCTAGAGTCTGATCAAATGAGTTTCCACTAATTGTACAATAATAAAAGTAATCATTTAAAAATTCTTTAATTATTAACCAATGATTAAATATTTAATTGTTCTAAATTTATTAAAGCTCTTTGTTGTAACACTACCAATCCACTATTAGGATCCTGGCCTGTTAGTAGAGTATGTACTTTGGTTACAAAATTGTATGAATTTGAGCCTAGTTCTACTAATTCTTGAAAGTCTTGTGGGAATATTATTTTATAAGCTTCCCAAAGTGATTTAGTACTTTCTCCTAGAAATGTTTCTAAATATCTATACATAATTTCTGCATCTGGTTCTTGATTACCCTGTATGTGTTGTATGTAGTCTGCTATAACTACATTTTTCCATATGTCTATTACAAGATTCCATGCTTGAGGGTCATGAGCTGGCAAGTTTAAAATTTTTCCGTTATTACTTCCTTCTTGTAATCTAATGGGTTCTTCTATTGACATTCTTTTTCCCCTAGGTTTTATGTCTTGTTCTGTTAGAGTGTTTGAGTTTGTTCTAAATACTCTATGTCTTGGTAAATTTCCTGTTGTTAATGGTACGTTTTGCATACCGGTTGTTCCTTGGAAAGGGCTTGAGGAACTTGCTGCACTTTTCATAAATTCCTTTATACTTTCTTCTATACTATAATTTGATTCTTCGCCTTCACCTTTTAGTTCCTTTTTTCGTGTATAACCATAATTATCTGTTCTTAATTCACATTTTATAAAATGTTCTTTCATTTCTTCAAGTTTTAAATTCCTTAATTTACAACCTGTAAATTTAAATATGTTATTGCTATTTATTTCATATAGAGCTTTTGCTTTTATTATAAGTAAATTATTTCCATTATTCATTTCTTCATATCCTTTAGTTTGTACACCTATTTTAATATGCTTTTCGAATTCTAAGGTATTTATCATATAATCTGGACTACAATAAAAAATTTCTCCATTATTAATCATGTCTACTTTAATTATTCCTATTATAGATCTTTCAGTGTCTGACCATCTATTATCATCTATTGTGATTAATACTTTAGTTCCTAAATTTTTTCTAGTTAAACCTTTTATGCCTATCACTATTAATCCCATGTGCATAAGATTCATGTATAATTTTATGATTTCTTTTAAAGAGTCTGAGCTTATTAAATTTATGCTACAACTATTTTCTTCGATAACACACATCTGTTCTTCTCTATAATGCCTATATAGTTGTGCTCTTGAAAATATTCCTTCATTATATAATGTTCTTGCATTTAACAATTTTAATTTATTTTGTTGGAATAATTGTATTTCTTTATCTACGTCTATTACCTCTTCTAACTGTTGTCTTAAAGTCATTCTTGGTTTATTTATTATTTTTGATAGCACATTATTTGCTAAACTGTTTTGTGTAAAACTTGATCTTTGTCTACTTAGGGATACTGAAAAAAGGTCCATGGTTTTGGCTTAGTTTGTATAGTTATTTTGGCTTCTTTTAATTCTTTTTGAGGGGTTATTTCTATCTTTTTTTAGTTGTTCTATTAATTCTTTTATATTTTTATCTTGACTGTCTTTTTATTTTTCTTTTTCTAGGGTTTCTTTTTCTAGGTTCTTATTTAGTTCTAATAGTAACAAAATTATAATATTATTTTGTTTTATGATTAACGAGTCTGCTTTTCCCTGGGGTTGATGGTTTGATTATCATTCGGGATTTGGTTGGATCTGTGCTGCCTTTTGCAATATTGCTAGATAAAGTTAATCTTGAAGTATATCATTCATGAGAGCATTATGTTTTTTATTTTATTAATTTCTTTTTGTACTTCTTGTAATACTAGCCTTATTTCAAGATTTTTCAAATTACCTTTGTCTTTATTAATTAAATCTTTGAATTTCTTTTCTAATTCTGCTTGTTGGTTCTTTAAGAAATCAAAATTTTATTTTATTTTATCTAACAATTTCTTTTGTTTGTTTTGCAGGTCTTCTAATATCTCTAGAGTTTTTAATATTTTTGTATTTTCTTGTTGAGTCTTTTATCCTAGGTTTATTATAAAATCTGTAATAGTATTTAGTTGTGGATTTTCTCCATGTAAAGCATGTTCTTCGTTATTAAAATTACATCTAATAAGAGAATTATTTTTTAAACGTCTGTATTTCTTTTCAACTGAGATTGTTAGATTTAATTATTCTATCTTCTTTAAATTATCTATTTTTATACTACTGTTCTTCTTTATCCTAAAGAGCGTGTAATGTTTCTACACTGTTTTCTAACTGTCTGTATTCTAAAATTCCTATAGTTTATACAATATCTAATACTTTCTAATCTACACTTTAGCAAACTTATATGATTCATGCAATTTACTAAATTTATAAAGTCTGAAATAATGATTGCTTCTGGTAATTCTGTAGTTTCTAATATTTCTATTTGATTTATTAGTCTTTGTTCTATTCTTAAAATATCATTTCTTTGTCTTATTTCTTTATATAAATGATTATATTCTCTTTGTATTTCTCTCGCAAAAGGATGCGTTTTCATGTATTTTTATCCTAAAGGAATACTTACTTGGTCACAACGTCTTCTATAATAGCTTATTTTTCTATTATGGTTAAATATGTCAATACGAGTTCCTTGTAATTCCCAACTTCTTTCACTTACATATTCTTTGAATAATTCTGATTGTAAAGTGTCTATACATTTTAATAAATCTAAATAAATACTTAAAAATATTTCTAGCTCTTCTTTTTCTGCCTTTTATTTTATTTCTTTGTATAAAAACCAATATCTATGTCGTATATTATTAGCAAAAGGATGTCTTTTCATTTATTATTTTTTCTAAACTTAAGATGTTTTATTAAATGATATTCTAATTCAGATATTGTAGTAATTAGTTTATCTAAGGTTATAGGATCTTCTTTTGTGGTATTAAGTCTTTTATATTCTATATATAAACAATACAAATTATTTTTGATTTCTTTTAATGTTTTTGTATTTTTAGGTGGTATATTCATTAAGCCAAATAAAAAGGGTGCATATCTCTTAAAATCTTATCTACCCAAAGCTCATGGTTAATATAAGCTATTTGTTCTCTAATTTCCCTTAGTCTATTATCTACTTTTTCTAGTTCAGTCCAGGCTTCTTCTTAGATATTGGAGAAAGTTCAAATAATTTTATACTTAATTGCCTTTGTTCCAATAAGACGTTATACAATTTTTTAAGTTGTTCTTTTAAACTTATCCGAGACCAATAATATTCTGAATCTAATATTATTAAACGTTAGTAGGGTCTAGGCTTTTTTTTTGTGTTCTTGAATAATTTATATAATAAAGTCTCCTAGAATCTTACGGCTTTGATACCAATAATAAGCAGGTAGTAGGATATAGTAAGTGGATATATATATATAATAAGTAGGTAGTAAGATATAATAAGAAGATATATATATATAAATAATAAACAGATATATATATATATAATAAGCAGGTAGTTGGATATAGTAAGTGGATATATATATAAAAAAGATAGTATGATATAATAAGCATATATATATATAAAATATAAATATATATATATATATATATATATATATATATATATATATATAATAAATTCAGATCCAACAAACTCAACTAAAAATTCAAAGTTGATTCCGATCATTGAAAAATTTTTGTTTATCGAAGAAAAATTATCGGTGTAAATAATCGCATTGACGATATGAATGGAGTGACGAAATGCAGTTTATGCCACTCCAAATTGGCGATTTTGCCTGATAAAATATCGATTTCGAAAGTATATAATCCTTATCGGAGTGATGTATCGGTGAAAACTTGCATTTTAATGTATTTTTAATTGTCAATTATTGTGTTTTGATCGATTTACAAGTATAATTTTTTTGATTTTATAGGTTTACGAATATATATATATATATATATATATATTATATTATATTATATTATATTATGTGGTGGTGGTGGGTGGGGGGAGATTGGCAATTGGAGATGAGGGGAAAAAGAAAGGGGCAAATGAGCAGCTGCAGAGAGGGAGGGGTTGAAGAAGCAGCGGATGAAAAATTGCAAAAGAGGAGAAAAAAGGTAGGGGTGGGGGCGGATGGGCAACTGCAAGGGGAGGAAGGGGGAGGGGGAGAAGAAAAATAGCACGGGAGGGACAATTGTAGATTAGGGAAAAAGGGTGGGGGGGGGGGGGGGTGAGCAGCTGCAGGAGGGGGGTGAAGAAGAAAGATTGTAGGGGAAGGGGGTGTAATGCACTCTTTGTTGTGAGAGTGATATTATATCCTAGGCAAATTCAGAAATAGCATACTTATCCCCTTAATTATGAGTTTCATAACAACAGTTTCATAATTATATAATATAACAAGTTGTATTTTGTATTTTTGCAAACTGTTGCTACAAAAATACAAATACATATCATTTTTACTGCCCTTATGATCAATATGTATTTTGTATTTTCGCAAACTGCTGCTACAAAAATACAAATACATACAAATACATATGCTACAAAATGTAATTTGATAAAAATGTTGTTATTTAATACTTAAGTGTGCTACTTTATTTATTTTTTCCTTATATCTTTAGGGTGATATTTAATTCACTTGAAAGTTATTTAAGGAGATAAATAATTATCCATAAAGTTAAAGTGCTAAAGTGAGTTGTGACTACAAGCTTAGGAGGGAAAGGATGTATAATCCCTCCGTTCGATTTTACTTGTCACTATTCGAGTCGAAAAAAATAAAATTAATTAATTATATAATTATTTTATCATAATATTTCTATTAAATGATGCTTATATTATATTTTGAAATTAATTTGGTAAAAAAGCAACAAATATTAAGATAAAATAAAAAAAATGTTGTATTCCATTGATATATCAAAAATAATAATTAAAAAAAAAAATTTAACTAGGATATTAGTGATAAGTAAAATGGAGGGAGTAAAACAATATATACCCGTCCCCAAAGCACCTCAATTTAAACCTTTCTCACGTCACTCGATACATGTGATATAGCCATTGAAGAAGATAAAAAAGAGCCTAACGGTACACCTTTGATTGTTGAACGTGATTAACAGATCACATCTTCCTCAACCAATCAACGTATACTGATTATGATTTGGATCATCTCTCGGAGTCAATGGAGAGGCAACTCTATTCTACACTTCATCAAGATCTATTTCTCGAAGAAGACGAGGAAAGTACTACCAAATGGGAGAAATATGTGGAAGAAGTACAAGACGTCGTGGGGTACAAATTCAAGAACATTAATTTGTTACATCAAGCTTTTACACATTCTTCCTTCCATCATCAAGAAGAAAAGTGCGAATCACATGAAAGGCTTGAATATGTGGGTGATTCTGTGCTAAACTTGTTGATAGCAAAAGGGCATTATTTTCTACATCCTGATTTGCCTCCGGGAAAGTTGACTAGGCTGCGTTCGGCTAACGTGGATACAGAAAAACTCGCAAGGGTAGCCGTCGAATATGACTTTCATAAGTATTTACGGCACAACAAACCTCTACTCAAGGGCCAAGTAAGTCATAGGAAAAATTAATTTTTGTTTTGTTTGTTTATTATTTTCTCTATCTATATATCTCAATTTGCCTGATAGGTATGAATTTGCTATGTTTTTATCATGAATTATTTTTTATATGCCTTTTAAATTATTAATATTGTGATTTGTAGTATTTTATTTAATGTAATGAATGAATTAATAAAGCAGAGTAGATCGGTTTGCAATACTAACATGGGTTGTGGTGTAGTGAATGGAGCTGTACAGGTCGAGGGTTTGATCCTAGGTATAGAGATAATTGAGCGCTGCCACCTTAAAAGGCCCTGCAACTCGTGATTTGGATTAGTCGGTCCTTCAATGCGGACACCAAACACCCGATGAAAAAAAAAAAAAAAGGTTTGCGATAAACCCTTGGTTCTCTGCCCTTTTTCCGGAACCCGGGATGCATGTTTTGTTTTAAATATGTAAGTTTTTCTCAAAAAAAAAAAACATAAAAATTCTATGTTCCACCTAATGGTAAAAGTTTAAGAAAAAAATTGATTCTCCAAACGGTGAAAGATAGAATATGTTTTAGTTTGGGGAATTTCTCTTTACTGTTCAGCTGTTTGATTTTTTGTTTTTCCAAAATTTTGAAAGAAAAAAAAAATTAAGAATGAATTGAAAATTAAGGTTGAGTATATAAAAGGTAGACCTATTACTTGAAAAGAAAATATTTTATTTTTAAGAAATTTCCTCTTACCATATTTGCAATTGTAGAAATGGTTTATGAATGCTTTTATATTTTGGGAGTTGTGACTCATCAAAAGGCTAACTTTTTTATTTTTATGTTTTTCTTGTGGAGAGGCGTGGATACGGTAGTTAGGACTTAGGAGAGAAGGGGTGGAAAATTGAATACGTATTTAATTATACTTCCTCCTGTTTAAAATACTAACTGATCTTTCAGATTTGGGTACATAAGTTGAAGAAATTTACTTATTCCTAAATATTAAGAGGAATTTTAACTAAAACATCTTAGTTACCCCCTTATTCAGAATTACTTGTCGCCAATGTTCTAATTGAACTTCAATTTTACTTGTCATTTTTGATATATTAAAAAAAGTCATGCAACTTTTTTTTTTTTTTTTTTATATTTTATCTTTAATATTAATTATTTATTTTTCAAATTAATTTCAAAACACAAAATAACGATCAATTAATATGGGTATTACATTAAAATAATCATATTAATAATTATTTCTTAATGGATATACCAAGTCAAACTGTGACAAGTAAAAAGGGTATGAATGAAGTATTGTTTTTTTAAATTGACATAATCATCATGGGGTTAGAATGTGTTTTAAGGACAAATTTGAAAAAACCAAGATTCTTCTTAATTTTGTGACATACTCCAACCAATGAGTTACTAAAGGTGATTTCTGGTATAAACTTCGAAAATTGATTTAGGGTTGTTAATAAACTTTGTGATAGACGTCTGGTTTCTATACATATTGGATTTTGGACATAATCGCATAAACAACTGCTTTTTTTTTTTTTGGACATTGGTTTCTAAGAAATGTTCAATACTAAACCCCAGAAGTAAAATCTGGGTTTAGCTGATCCATAGATTGATAGACTATTTGGGGTAGCTTCTAGAAAGTTCTAAATGTTTATTTTAGAAAACTAAGGTATTTGGTCGATGTTTTTAAAAAAAATGAATGTTTTTAGCTACTAACAAAAGTGGTATGCATAATAGTTTATCTCCGGAAGCACTTTCGATACATTGCCCAAGCACAAAATGGTGCTTAAAAATAAAAATATATGTTGAAGTAAGCAGATAATGAAAACTTGACCATTCAAGACTCAATTTTATAAAAATATACTGAATATATTATTGTTGTTGATCCGGTCTATATATGCCATATATTAAAAGGAAAAAAAAAATACTTCAAGAATCAGCAAAAATAAAGTGCTATACATGAGAGAAGTGAGAACCTATATTAAAATACAATATTTTTTTTAGAGTTAATTCTCTATTTTGTCACTCAAAGATTGAGAAGATCTCATTAAAGTCAGTTTTGAATATTTTTTTTTTGTATATAATTTTTCAAGTATTGAGAAGATTTCATTAAAGCCATTTTTGAATTTTTCTTTCTCATATGGCCATTCAAGTATCGAGAAGATTCCACTAAAATTATTTTAATTTTTTCTCTATAAAGTCATTCAACTATAATTTTATATTCTTAAAAAAATCTTATTTATCTCAATAGATTTTGTTAGTTGCCATTTATGTCATATTAATTCTTATTTTTCATGCAATGTAGGATAAAACTTAAATTAATTTTAGATACAAAAATATTAAATCTTGCAATTTATTTTTAATTATATGTCAATGTAAGTCCTAAACAGTTTGAAATAAAGTCTTATTATCCTAAAGACAATTATTTCTGATGCAATTGCTAATTAATGTGAATATAGAAACTAATGTTCTTATTAATCTTGAGGGTGGATTTTTTATCCCTAAAAATTAATTATTAATCTTGAGGGTGGATTTTTTATCCCTAAAAATTAAGTCATTGATCTATTAGATCCTTGAATAACAACTATTATAAATGAAATCATTTTTTTTTTTAAATCGAAAAGACATAAAAACGTCATTAAAATTGTCTTAAATTTTCAAAAAGATAGTTTAAGTTTGCAAGAGTTGTATTACCCCACAAATCTTATAAAGATCATTGCACATACACATTTTTTATCAATTTTCAGTCCATGTGTGTTATTACGTAAATCATGCACATGAATGAGAAATAATTTCTACAGTTACCAATTAAAAAATGCCACGCATAATAAATAATTCCTTATAAATCAACCAAATTTTTCATTAATAGTCTGTGGAGAAGCTTGGAAATCTCAAGAAACTACAAACTTCAATTGATATTCTTAACTTGTCATAGTTCAGAGTAAAAGATATGAACCTAATATTCAATAGCTTCTATGAAACTAGATATTTATGCCCATGCTTTCGAAATGTCTTAGAAAAATCATTAAGCATGGACATACTAAAATTGAAGATAAAAGATTACACATGCTCATAATCCCATTAAACCACTTAACAAATTGTACTAACCAAAAATTTATTTTCTGCTCAAAACTCACAAGTTTGTTTTTTGCATAAATATAGGGGAAAAATGTGATCTACAGCAAGTCAAATAATATTCACCAATAAAGAACCAAAAATAATGAAAATCTGTTCAAAGAAGCTTTCAGGAACGTTTACAGTTAGTATTTCATCTCTTGGATCTCACCAACTTTTCTTGGTAAGTTCAATAAAGAATAACTGATGTATTCGAATTTTGGCCTGCAATAACGAAGAAGAAAATTTAGAGAGAAGAAAGTTATTTAATGAAACATAAAGAAAGAGGAATTCAAGTCGAGCTTGTCCGTGATGATATCCATTCATAAAATGAATGAAATACTATTATATATAAGTAGAGAAACGGAGGAACATGCCAGTGTGCCTCATGCGCAAAGTGTAATTTAAAGTACAAACACAATAACTTGAATATCAAAAGTCATAAGCAATAAATAGAACTGTAGGACATCTAACAATTGAAATCATTATCTAAAGAACCATCACTAGAGAAAGAAGGAAGAAACTTTTTTGAACTGTCATAATTCTTGGTGATAGTTTGACAGTTTCAATTTAGGTAGTACTTTACCTTGTTTCAAATGACTCTCTTTAAGTTTCTTATATTCGTAGAAAAGAGTAGTTTAACCAAGTAAATTTGCCTCGCTAAGTTGAGCTAGACACAACCAGAAGTGTGGAATTATGATCACAACCTGAAAGGAGTTGGACAGTTTAAGGCACTGTAGACATTAGAAGAAAATCACTATCTTAAGGAGTTCTCAGTAAAAGGCTATTTTTCAATTTAATGTAAACAATATCCTTTGGAAGAAGATGTGTCAAATGGAAAATACAGATAAACTTATTTTATTTTGTAGAGAAGTAGACAAACAAAAGCATCAAAGTTAAAAGAATGTTTGAAGCAGTAATGGAATCCAAAAGTTTTAAAGCAATATTAACCTGCCTAGTTGTCTTGCAGAAAAGATAGGACTACGGACATTATAAGAATTCTACCATGACTTGAAAAGTTAAGATGGTTGAGTACATCATGATAAATAATAAATCCCAATCCACATTGAATTACTTTTAACATACAACATCTCAGCTTATAAGAACTTGATTTACCTGGCCTGCCTCTAAATATTCTGCAGAATTCATACTTACTGTGACTACAATAGAATCAAAAGATGCTGGCGATAAACTGTCATTGATCCTAGGAACTGATGGCCTGCTAGAAACTGGGCTTTCAACTGATATCACATGATAATGCCCCTATGAAATACAATAGAGATAATCAAGATATCATTTTTTTTCTCCAGTTTAATTTATAAAGAAAATATCAAGAAGACATCGAATGCCAATGAAACAAAATGTTATCTTTGTAGCAGCAGATTCTTGGCAGCATATTCTTATCACATTAGATACCATACTAGATGTGAGCTTCCATTTCATCTATCTCACTCCAATACGATGTGTAATATCATCGTCAATCTCCCCATTTTCCTGAATTATTAATCGAAGATACTTGAAATAAAAGACATAATAATCTATAATGTTTTTATAAAGGTAGTTTCCAGCTATTTTGTGCGCACCTCAACTATTCCACTAAGTACTTGTTATCTCCCACCGCACAAATTCCGATAACTCTCTTCACAAGAGTTGGGCAAATAGTAAGAAAACACCTATTATCTTGTCACTCCTATGATTTGAACTCTCGTCTCCCATGATTTTACCCACTTTGTTGACAGCTAAGCTACACTGCAGGGACCAAAGAGGTTCTCTATCTCATTGGAAAGGTAAAAGAGGTACAATTTAATGAATCATGGGTAATTCTATTCTTAACTAACTAATACTTTTTCTATCTATCAAATTAGTTTCGAAAGTGTATCACATATTCTACAGAATGAAAATAACTACACAGACACAAAAATGATCAGAGGTAATTTGTAAGGAGTCAAACTTTGGCAAAAATCATCAAGTAAAATTCCAACTTTCATACAATAATATAGAATCAAGCCACTACTCGATACATGGACTTAGCTCAACCCAGATGAAGAAGACAAAAACTAATTCTATCAACCAATATGCGAGCTTTATCATACTTCAACTATCAGTCGTTCTCTTTTCCCTTTTCCTACCTGAAATGTCACCATCATTCATAGTTGAGGTGTGTTTCAATAAATAGTTTGTGATAGTTCAGGTAGAAAACTTGTCCACCTCATGATTCAAGTACGAAACTTGAAAAAGGGATATTTTAAGGGTGCTTTGACCCTCACTCAATCACAATAATTACAACAATATACCTAGTGTAGTCTCACACTCTGGATTCAAGAACAATTAGTCTTCTGTTTACTTGATAAGTGCCAAGCATTGTACTGATCCCACCAGTGTTGTGTGGTGGTGGAAACACAAGCAGGGTAAGGATTTTTTCATGTATAAGCATCTATAGTGAAGTCCTTATTAGATGCTACAAATGGTGCATTTTTCCAGTTTATCTTGTCTAAGCCTCTTCTAGTAGCCCAATTATCTGCATTTCATATGCTAGACAACACTTAGATTGGCTTCTGGGTAGGAAAGAAATTGCTCGTGTGATTCACATTCTTGTATATCCTTATTGGTACTTATTCACAAAAACTACATTTTACAAAAATGTAGTTGATCAGTCATCATCAACTTCGCGTTAATCTCATCCACAAAAAACTACATTTACAAGAATGTAGTTGATCAGTCATCATCAACTTCACGTTAATCTCCAATAATTTGTGTTCGCCATATATATGAATCTTCTATATCCATTTCGTTATGTTCAAGTCCAATTCACGAGAATGTTGATGTTAGTCGTAATTTCAAATGGCCATTCTCTCAAGTCTCATCTATCAAGTTTTTCTCCGCCAAGTTTACTTTTGAAAAATTATGACCATGGGGTTGTGTGGGAGAAACAAAAAGTACACCGATGGATATAGTAAGATGGTTGGAATCTGTTTATCCATAACCAAAGTGTGATTCAGACTCTAGGATTAGTGGTAAAGCTAGAATTTTCTCAAAAAGATCCAAAAGATAAAGAAAACACAAAAGAAACCAATGAGATTCAACATCCACTATATGTAGTGTAATTTTTTGGCAAAAGAATTTAAATGAAGTACATTTACAATAAAGCATATTTTACCTCTTTAATGGATCTAGTCAATGTGAACTCTATAACTTTATCCTACACCTCCACATAGGGATGAAGTGCATTTTTCTAGGAAACATTACCACCTTAATAGATCTATCCTACACGAATTTCAATTAGTTTAAACATTAAATTTTGAAATATCGAATGATTAAACAAGAAAATATCAAGGTTGAAGAGTGAATAAAGAACTTACACAATCTGATGAGAGTTCCAAAGAACGAAATAAGTATGGAAGTCGAGATTTGGGTCAAACCATAGTTGATGCCTCATCTCACGTCCACCACTAGCATTGTTGTACACATTTGTTTAAATAAGATAAGGCTGCCCTGTTTTGTTTCCCAAGAACTCAAAATATATCTCATATCTCAATAGCCCTGCCTCTACTTCTGAACACATCTGCACCCAACGTGCCAAAAAAAAGAAGGAAATGCCAAAAACCCCCCCCCCCCCCCCCACATAAAAAAGGCACCCCGTGCACTAAAGCTTTCGCTATGCACAATATCCAGAGAAAGTCTAGACCACAAGGGTCTATTGTACGCAATGAAGAATAGAAATGCACAAAATGTTTTAGTGAACTTACGTAAAATGCTGTCACAACACTAGCAGAGTCACCTCCTACTAATTTCAACTTTGTGCTAAAACAACCATATCTATAGCTCTGCTTGGTCATGAATAAAAAATCTAACATACCAATAACATGAAATATGTTCAAATTTCAAGAAAACAAAAAGTTAATATAAATAAAAAATAAAATGCATATTGTATTGTCTAAGGTACGATACCAGATCTGTTCATCTTGAGAAGTCTTGAAATGTGTACTTGGAAAACTTTTACTGAAGTTTTCTTCAAAAACACTATTTTTTTCAAACACTCAAAAATATGGTGTTGATAAATCCATCAAAAGATTCATATTAGAGAGATAGGATATCTGTTAGTGTAAATTTACTATATTGCCCTTGGTCGTCCCTTACACTCTGTTTGGATAATGGTTTGTCATGATTTCATAATGTATAGTACAGTATGGTATGATATTGTACTGTATGGTATAATACAATACAATGTTTGGATGGACTGTATCATTCACTGCTGTTTAATAACAATTTTATTGTTTGGTTTGATGGTATGGTACCGTATCGTAACTGATAAATTTACTAAAATGCCCCTAATTATTATAAATTTTAAATTTATAAAAAATTATTGATAAATAAAACAGTTTTCTTTCTCTTATTGATGGATCAATCAACTCCAATATTCTTCCTTCTTTTGAGCTTGTAGATTGGCTCTCTAAATGATGACACAAAACTGTTGTTAATTGTAATCTGCATAAATAAATAGGAAATCAAGAATAAGATTTGTAAGAATGACAAATTACCACTGAAGACTTCAAATTTAACTGAGCATGTTGAAGGTCTGGTTCAATATGCTTCATGAATAGAGGGAAAATACCGTCGATTAGGCAAACCATAAGCACCATCAGCTACTACCTATAGAAGCAATGATCATCAAAACACAGATATAAAAAGGACTGATAAACAAATAGTAAACATTCTCACCATTCCTAATGCGTTACTTTTTATTGCTTTGGTACCGATACTTCTTCTTCCTTGGAAATCAAACACTGGAATAAATGTATCACAACCATTTATCAAGTCCTAACCAAAAAGGAGCAAACTTTAAAGTGATCAGATAAAGAACCACAACATAATTTTAAGGAGATTAAACTGTTGTAAAATATCAGGCCAATTGAGCAATTTGTTGAGGATATCGATATATTCCAAGGTTGTTGGCACTGAAACGTACAGACAACTGAACTTTCAAAAAAAAAAAATAATCATAGTGATTGATATAAAAAAATCATAGAAAGCTACAGAAAAGCGTAAAACTAAAAATAAATTAGGATTGAAAGTAATATAAGTTAAAGGGCAAAATAGGATTAAATAATGTTATATAAGGGCATAATTGGAAAATAACAAACAAAATCATGGGATACCACCAAATCGGTGATTCTGTAAATTGACTGATTTCATGGTTACGAAACTATGAAAAGATACAATACCATACCATGCCTTTAAAAAAACAATAAAAACAAACATGATTTCCTTTGTAACCATACTATACCATACCAACAAGCGCTTACTCACATTTCTATATAGTAGTAATTAGATTGACCACTACTACTACAAGAAGCGAAAGGAAAAAATAGAATTCTACAACCTGCAACATTTTAAATTTTAAAACTCAAGGAGATGAAAATAAACTATAGACTAACATAAAAATATAAGCAAAACACTCAACAATCCTTAATTTAGAAATTGTTTTCTCTTATCTTCTTGATCCAACATGAAACAGAACTAATTATTCTAACAAAGGTTGGTCGGAGGAATAATTATTTTAACCTGAAATAAAAATAATTATTTTAATGGAGATTGATCGGATAAATAATGAGGTTCGTCGGAGTAGAGGCGAACTGAGGATTTGAAGTCTGAGGGTGCACCAGTATTGTCAAAGGCGCGCATAAGTTCTGAATAAAGACTCAAATTTGTGTTGATCGCTCGCCTCGTTTAATGTGCAGTTTAAGTTCTAATTTATAAGATATACTTTCAATAAGACTTTTCTGGAGATACGAACACTAAACAATTGATATTTCACTTAATAAAAAAAAAATAATTTCTGTGTTCATATATTTGTCTTTCATGCTTATATTATTAGTCTTGAACTAGACATATGTTTATATTTTTTCTCCTTTATGCTTATTTTTGTTAAATCTCACGCTTTATTTGTAATTTGTGCTTAAATATAATGGACCTTGAAGGTTTTTTGCCCTTTTTTGCTTTTGCTAAGGCGATGAGAATTGTCTTTAAAACTAGAACTTGGTTGAGGAGAATAATATCTATCCATTTCAAATTTTCAATTCACAAGAATCAATAACAAATTCCTATAAAATAAAAAATTCATCGAGAATATAAATAAAATTAATTATTTATTTTTAATCAAAGTCCATAAACTTAAATAGAAGCAAGTAAAAAAATACAAATAAATTTTACACACTAACTTTCAAGCAACAAATAAATATTAAAAACATTTATGATTTAACATTATTCAAAGTTAAATAAAAAAATAAAAAACAAAAGGAAGAGATGCATACCTGGCCTAAAGGATGCTAGCATATGAGTTCAGAATCAATGCACCCAAACATTTTTTGCTATTGAGGGTGCACAATTATATATATTAATTCTTTAGTAGGATATCTATACATATATATACAATTTTTTTAAAAAAATTACCGAATGCACGTGCACCCTCGACCAATCACGTGGTTCCGCCTCTGCGTCAGAGGTTATTCACGATAAGGAGCAAAGGTGTGCGATAGTGAGGAGAAGCGGGAATGAGAGTTAGAGGAGGAGGGGTGAAAGAGGGGAGAGAAAAAAAAAATGAAATAAAGTAAAATTAAAACTAAATCAATTAGATACGTCACAACAACGATTGATACGTAATTGCACTTTTTACTTGTAGCTGAGATTGAACAACCCAAGACAAGTTGTATTTATACCATTTTGAAATTATTCAAGGGTTAGACCCACAAACTTTAAGAGGTCATTTGGTAGAGTGTATAAAAATAATGCAAAATATGGTATATTAGTAATACTTGTATTAATAATGCTTGTGTTAGCTATACTTGCATTAGTTATGCTTGTATTTTTCTTATGCAGTATTTGGTTCGATGTATTAAAAATAACACGAATTACATAATTTCAAAAAAAAAAAAATTTTTTTTACATAATACCCTCAATATATATGTTGAAAAGGATGTGAAATTTTTTTTGAGGGATAATAGTGTCTTTAAGCATGTTAATGCATGCATTAGATCCATTGTATTACTAATGCCATAAATTTTGAGGTATTAGTAATACACACCTCAATACACAATAGGGTGTTAGTTATACATAGAATAAAAAAATATACCAAACAAGGTACTACTAAAACACATTAAATTAATGCATGCATTAACTTTCTAATACACTCTACCAAATGACCCCTAAGTGTCTTTTAAAAATTCGAGACAACTTTAATGATATCATGAATACACAAAGATTTTTTGAAATTTTAAATATTTTTTTTGAGAATTAGTTGAAAGGAGTCCTTAACCTCATATATACACATACATATAAGTTACTTCTTTGTAGTACTTCATAATTTGGATTCATTTCATAAAAGGTTGGAGTCACGAGTGGGTCATTAATTTTTCTTGCAATTAGCATCTTTAATTGATACATTAAATTAGATAAACTCAATTTAATATTTTGTATTCAAATTACTTGGTAACTGAATCGAAAATCATCAGCGTTACAATAATAAAATATAATTTCAAAATGATCAGAACTTAAATTGACATATATTAGATCTAAATGACTAGATTTAATATTTTTATAGTCAATATTAATCTAGGTTATCCTACTTAATGAAAAATAAGAAATTAATATTACATGGTATATGCCAACTAACAAAATTTATTGAGAGAAACAAGTTTTTATTATTTTTGAAATATAAAATTATACTTGGATGACTTAATAGAAAAAGAAACTCAAAATGATTTTAATGGGATCTTCTCTATACTTGAATGATCATATAGAGAATAAAAAACAAAAACTTGTAGTGGGATCTTCTCAATATTTGGATGACCATATAAGGGAAGAAAAATACAAAATAATTTTAGTGAGATTTTTTCAATACTTGAGTGACAATATAGGAAAGAAAAATTCAAAAATGATTTTAGTAAAATTTTCCCGATACTTAGTAACAATATAGAAAATTAACTTCAGTTTTTTCGTTTTCGACACACAAGGCTAAAGCTAATTATGTGCGCTAGTCGAAATATACAAAATTGCTATATTGATTATGTATATATTATATATATTTCATACATAAAATTTATATATTTACAGGCTATTTTATTAATTACATTACCGAAAGACACCAAACTGTAATTATAAAATAAATAGTTAAGTGTGACGATAAAAACTTGCTCAATAGTTGGTGGAATTAAACTAGAGAAAAATCATCTTCTCTATTTTAAACTATATTTAAAAAGTCGAAGTCACACCTAAACTATTGAAGTGACCTATTATACCTCTATACCATATAAAAGTGAATTTTTCTAACCTTATAAAGTATTATGCCACTTGCATAAGGTGTGGTGTTTCACACGCACTTGCCACATCAGCGCCACATCTGTATAATACGAAAAAAATAATAAATTTCTTATTTTTTTAATATTTTCTTATTCTTCTTAATTATTTTTTTTCTTTTTCTTCTATATCCATCACAAAACCTTCATTTTTATGGTGTATCATCATAGCTGAACCATCAATTAATCATCAACATAAACTTTATCCCAACACTAAGGTTACCATAACAGGCAATTTCTTCAAAGCATATTGTTCATCCATAATCCATCTTCTCTTCTTAAAAAAAAACTCCTCTTATTCTTCGTTGATTTTCCAGTGAAGCAAGAAATCATTTCTTTTAGAGTGAAGTAAGAGATATGTGAAACAAATCTAAATAATGTGAGAGAGGAAAAGAGAGTGCCCTAAGGACTGAAATTTGCTCGACAATAATGTAGCAAAAATATTACTCCCCCTTCTCATTTTATGTATCATTATTTTCTTTTTTGATCTATCCTGAAAAGAATGTCATCTTTCTTTATTTGACAACTATGTAATGGTGTCATCCCCATTTTATTCTTACTGAAACCCACTTAATAAGAAAAGACAGCTAAAAGATAAACATTAAAGTGATTTTAAGAGAGACATATTTATAAACTTTACAAAGTCATCATTTATTTCTTAAACTTCATGTCCGGTTAAATGACTGAATTCAAGAGGGAGGGGGGTGTAAATTGAAAATTTTCGTGAGTGGACTATTGAGTCTTCCCAGTCGACTTACCTGCAAGTCAACGTACTTTACAAATCAGATTAGATTTAGATAAACACATAAATAAATAAATAAGTAACTTGAAAGAAAGACACGAAGATTTATTCTGATTCGGAACACCAATATGGTGCCTACTTCTAGTTCCCTTGGGTTTCAAGTTTTCTTAGATCCTTTAAAGTGAAGTTTGAGGACAAAGGTGATGAACAAGTTGTGAAGACTTATTTTGTTCTTCAAATCTTGTGACACAATTTCAGTTTGTATTATAAAATTGACTCGATCTTATTCTTTGTCTAACTATTGTAAACTAAGAAGTACAAAATTTTGTGAGACTAAGATTGAGACACTCCGAGATTCTTTCTTGAAGTTGCGTGTATCTTCTGTCTTTTGTCTTGACTTTTATAGTCTTCCACTGCCTCTGCTTCTTTTCATCATAAGGAAACCCAGGCGATTTCTTCTCAATCAAGGATTTGAGTTGATTCCTTGATTGAGGAATTTTGCACCCTATGATATGTCCATACATGGTGCAGCCTTCCTTTCTTACAACCATACATGTCCATATCATATATGTCTATGTAGAAGGCATGATCTCCTTCCCTTCAGTCTTGCCGTGAAGGATGTTCAATCATCCTTGATTGCCTTGTCCAACGAGATCTTCAATTGATGTGGTTCCATGTTGCCTTATCCAGCGAGACTCTTGATTGGTGCATACTTAGCACCGTCTTTCTTTGAAATGATATTCCTTGCGAGATATTTTTCCATCGTTAAAGATCCTTTATATCCTGCAAATATTCAATTATTAATTTGTCATTATTAAAATATAGGATGTAAATATAGAAGGCCAGCGCACTACAAAAAAGGGGTCAAATTGCGGAGGTTAATTTTATAATTTGCGGGGGTTCTAAACCCCTGCAAATTTCGATTTCGGGGTTTCCCAAAAGCCCCATAATACGAGCCTTCACAATAAATTTGCGGCGATTTTTTTTCTGACCGCCATAATTAATTTACGGCGGTCGACCCTCGTTACTCTATATTTAATTCTTTTTATAATAAATTTTTATTTAAAAATTACGGCGGTTTAAAACCTCCGTAATTTTTTTTTCAAATTTAGTGGTGCCCATCAATTTTCAATAACTAATTATAGATTCTAATTTTAGCTCAAATTTAATTGTTCCTTTAGGTATAACATACAATCCAATATTTGTTCAATTCATATATCATTAACACAACATGACTAATTAAACATTGTAATTGACAAGCATATCAAAAATACATTGAACATTAAACTTCAAAATTAAAATTTCAACATTAGCATCTTCAAATTTCAAATTTTCAACATTAGTATCTTCAAACTCCAAAATCAAATTTAAACACAAAACCTTCAATCGTTTAAGATTCACTCCAACCACAAATTACATCATTATAATTGAATATCCAAGACAATTTGCTCCGAAATCAACGACTGCCATTATGATTACTATCATCATGTGATCTCCTTGCATCCATGGGCGAAATAGGTCCACTAGCCGCATCACTTGGCTACATAAAAATGCAAAGTATAAAAATTAATCAGATAAACTTTCAGTCCTTATTATAAAATATTTATATCTACATATAACTAAAAACATAATCGATATGATTTATTTATTTCCTTCTATTGCTACATTGGAGGGAGGTTGATAGATAATCATGATGACAAGAAGACTAAGATTACCTAAAACATCCCTAGTTTTTTGACTCTCTCAATCAGTTCACGTGAATACATACATACAGACTAAGAAACTGATGATATATCAGTAAGGTTGCAAATTGATGATATACTACTTTGAATACCATCAATAGCTGGAAATAAAGAAATGCTCCATTAAAATGTAGATAGGAGTTTTAAAAATTGTAGAAATTCAACAAACAAATGCTCCTTTAAATTTTTAGAAATTCATGCAAAAAACTATTGGACAGAGTCTGAAAAATGGACAGCTCCTTTAAACTCATACTATTGATGTTTCTATAAAGATAAAGAAAATGCATGTCTTTGTGATCCCCTGCAACCAACAAAAAAGAAGGAAAGAAAGATAGAAGACATCAATGAATATTTTTCAACCACCACATTTTCAAGAGATTCCATCCGTGCAAGGGAGTGTACGGATTCGAACCATTGGATTTCGAACACGCGACATAACGCTCGCGTAGAGGGATTAGGTCACTTGCCTAACCAGTGCACCAACTCAGTAGGACAAAGTCATGGTGCAAACAATGAAGAAGAGCAAAGTAGCATAGCCTAAAAAACTATAATTGAAGCAATGAAACGGTCCTGCACGCTACACACCACATAAAGAATGCCTTTTTTTTGGGAGCTCTAGATTGCCACAAAATCTCCCTTGTACACTCTCCTAAAAAAGACTTTCTTAAGAAGCATTTTGAGGATAACCTCTCAATATCATACTACTGTTTTGCCCGACCTGTGTATAAAAGTTTTGCCAAGATGTAGAAACCAAGAGAACATGTGCCAGTTTGGAAACATGTGGATAATACCACTGTCAATCAAGTTCTTAAAGAGTATATTATCAGGACAACAAATAATCAAAAATAGCTATGTGAAATTAACGATGCACTAGCCTAATATAGCATAAATTAAGTGGGTCTCTGGTATCTCTATTCTCTATCAAATACAAATGGCTTGTAAGGAGAAAATGCTTTCCAGGGAAACCATGGTAAAATTTCGTACACTAGAACTAAGCATAATCTAAAGAATAAAAGTCATTTCAGATCCTAACATGACAAATATGGTACTGGAAGGAGAAGCTCTATAGGACCTAGAAGAGGTAGAGCACCAAAACCTTTTTGAGCTATTGTATAAGCTGAAATTTCTCAATGATGGAACACGATACATACATGGAATGGGAGGGGCATAGCAATTGGCTATTCAGTGTGAGTCATTCTATCATAGATTACAGAGGAGGGAGGTTAAGAGGCTTTCTTTGCTCGTCTTAATGGATCACAACTCACAAGACTATCAAGAAATGCCCCCCTCTTCATCACCTTAGCTACTATGGGTGATCTTATGGTTGGGTAAATAGTTAGAATTCCCTGTGAAAAGTATCTTCAGGTCATTGTCTCTACATCATAAATCAAGCAAAAACTGTACCCCGCTTCTATTTTAAAGAGATAATTCTATAAATTTGGTAAATTTGCTTTAAAATTCATGGTCCCTGCCTGCAAACTTGTCCAACAGTCCACAAACTTGTCCTGTATGCCTAAGATACCTCCGTTAACTAAAAAGTTGTTTCTATCACAACTATCACAATCCAAGTAGTAGTTTTATGTATGGAAGTCCACTAAGATACTCCATTTTCTACTATAATCGTTAGCTCAAATATTTGAGTGACAAGCATTCAATTAATCCAACGAAGTCATTAAAGACTCAAACAAAGAAACTACATAATCTACTCAATAACATAGCACATCAATTTCACATCATCCGAGATCGCAAAATAACTCATAATTTAAATCAAACACTACAGAAATGCACGAAATTGAGCATCAGATATCTCTATTCAATGAGCAGCTGCAAAATGAATGTCTCGGTCTCTCAGATACACACAAGCATTCAAAACCAACAAAGTCATCAATAGACTAAACGAACATTCTACACAATCTACTCAATGACATAGCACATCAATTTCACATCATTTGAGATCGCAAAAACAACTCATTTTTCAAGTCAAACACTGTTCATAATAGTAAAAACACACAAAAATATGCATCAAATATCAATACACTCACCTCTAAATTGCACCAATAACACCAAACGATCATCGCAATGGCCGATCAGAGTAGCAATGGCCGACCGATCGGAGTCAATGCTAAAGCTGTTAATCGATTTGGGGTTTTTGGGATAAAAATGAGAGAGAGGGTTGATTTGGGGGTTTTGGGAGTCAATCCTAAAGCTATTTAGACAAGAGGGAAAATATTTTGGCCAAGAGGGAAAATGTTTTTTATGGCATAAACGCTCTTTTTTCGATTGATAACGAGGGTTTAAAACCCTGCATTTAAATAACGGGGGTTTAAATCCCCCGCAAAGTTATAAATTTTAGCAATAGATTTTTAACCCCTGTATTTCATATAATTTTACAGAGGTTAAAATAACCCTCACAAATATACCCCCGTAATTTGACCCATTTTTGTAGTGACAATATCCCTTTTTTTTAATAATGACAAACAAGCATTAAACATCAGTTGACTTTCCTATTAAAGTAGTTAACTAGCTCCCCTGACTTTCTATCGTTATGCATTTAGTTGGCTTCTCTGTGTTGATGGTCGACTAGCTCCCCTTGTCTCGCTGACAAGCTGATGTGATATCTTTTTGTAACGCCCCAGAAAACGGGTCCCGGAGCGTCACACGGTGCTTGAGGCTACGAGTAGCCCCAAGTTAACCCTTTGAGCCATTTTCATTCGGTTCAACACAAATCAACGAGGTTTCCATAAATAACCCTCAAATATCAACAGAGTAATCATCGTCCAAGAATAAAAGAATTTCAGAAAGATAACAAAATACGACTTATTAGTCAACTCCCAACATCTATACTAGTCTGACAAGCCTCTAAGAAAATCAATAAAACCAGCGAGCCATTGAGACATGCCCCAACTGACTCATACTCAATTATCAAATGTAAACGATTCCGTGAAACCAACATCAGACATCACGTCCTCGGAACATGAGGACTCACCACAACAGAGGATGTAGAACAGCGTGTCCGAAGAATCACTGTCAAACCTGGAATGAGCACTGAACCTACATTCCGAGAAAATGCAGCCCGCATCCGAAGATGTGGGTCAGTACCATGGAAAGGAACCGAGTATATGGGGGTGTATGCAGTTGTATAAATATCATCATCATAAATATTTATAAGAAATATGCAGGATGTATGAAAGACTCACATAGCCCGAAGAAAATCATCATAATCATGAGAGGATGAAATAAGTACAATAACACATGTGAGTCATCATATAATTTGTCAATCACTTTCAGTTCATCAAGAATATCAATTCTCATAATGTAAATATCATTTAAATCTTTCAAAAGAATAACTTTCACAATTCCACTTTCAAATCACTTCACCATTCACCATAGACACAAGGAAACACATACACACTGGGAGATCCTATAACTGACATAAACCATGTGAGCTACATGGAGTCCAACGTACAACCTATGTTGGGGAGAGCAGTCCTATCCTTGCCATCGGAGTAGGACTATCGATATCAAATTCACACAAACTAGTATAAATCAGCCTCAGGCTCACTCTTACGGGGGCACGTAGTTTTAGGGAAGTAAGGTCGCTTTATACCTCCCACTCAGTGCTAAAGATTCTCCCTGACTTAGCTCAGATCATTTCAAAGATAATCCACAACAAAACAATTTCAGTAATATATAAATATACATCGGGAGCCATTATACTTCCCATCTATCAAAATCAACCACGTTGTGGATTTCTTTCACACTCGAGTTCAAAACAACTCTATTAAGACCAAAAGGTCAAATCATTCAAAATATCTCAAATATTCAACATTAATGTGCTTATAACACACATTTTCTAAAAAAACACAATTTTCAATGGGGATTCACGACCCAAATATCAAAATCATGATAAATATCGGTCAAGATTCATGCTTTATATCTCCACAAATGTAAATTCATCTTTCAAAATTATAAACATCAAGATTTCATAATAATCATCATAAGATATGGGTTTATGCTTCAAATTCGTAAAAATCAAATAAAAATCATGCCTTTGTAAAGAAAATTACTTTTGGACACAAGAACGAAAGAGAGTTCTTGTTGAAAACCCCCACATACCTTGAATGATGAACTTTAGATCGATACTCATTTTTGAGATGTTAATCGTGCCTTTGAATGATGGTTCTTGGAGTTCTTGAACTAGGAACTTGGAATCTTGAATAAATTTGCAGAATTAATGGTGAACTTTGGAGGTTCTTGAAGTTGGATGTAGGAGCTTAGGGTTTTCTTTTTGAGGGAATTTGATGAAATATAATATATAATGCTTCTAATAGGCTTTAATTTAGGGTTTGGATGGATTTTGGGTGAGGGGGGATGACCAAAACGCCCCTAAAAATCAAATAATTCTTAAATCTATCCTTTGGTGGACTGTTTTGATAGTTTGAAGTAGATCAACCATAACGTTTTACTTCGATATCCAAATTGGATGAAACCAATTTAATTGGAAAGAGGATTCGCAGAGCTTTCCGTTGATATATAGTAGATCACCTAGATCATTATGTACAAGGAGTTGTGATCATTTAAAGTTGGAGCAATAATACGCCAGGCCTCAGTACTTTTTTTCCTACACGTTTTACTGTTCACTACTATTCACGATTCGATAGGAATGCTCATAAATCGTTGCTCGGGTGTCCGTTTTGGATGATACACATATCGTTGGAAAGCTTATTTGATACTCTACGCAATGGTGGGTCATAATCTAAGATATTCCGCATGAAAAATTTATAATTCATTCTAGAAGATAGAACCCAACACATTTACGCACAAAATTTCAATGAAAAATTGCCCGAAGTATTACACTTTTTCCCCTCTTTTGACATAATCAAAAAGACCAAAAGAAAATAAAACACTACAGGCACAAACTACATAATTATATGCACAGAGCAAATAATGCAATATATGAGATTTTAAGAGTATAAAAAGGAGTGTCAGAATAGGAGTATAAAACATCATCTTATAATCCAAAACACGAAAAGGGATAGACCCCCTTTTGAATATGAAACAAGAGTTTATCATTTGTCTAGGAAATGGGTTAGGGTATTGTGCATGTTGGTGCAAAAGCGATCGTAGGATTTTTCAACACTTTTGGTGAAGTTGGAGTACGAGTTCTGGAAGAAAATTACGAGCTCATTGGAGGAGGAGGAAGACTCAAATTTGATGGAGTCAACTTGTGAAAACATTTCGTTGAACAACTTGACTCCTTCCTCTTTGCTCAGCTATATCAGTTTAGCAGTCGACTCCTGAATACTGACTATCCCTTCCTCAATAGTGGTGAGCCTATTTTTAAGCTCCTTAATTTCCTTAGTTGTAGAGAACACAAGGTTAGTTATAGACTTGCTTACCTTGGGTGTGTCAGGTCGAGATTTGACAGACTCCTTTCTACACATTCATTGTCAAGCAGAATATATCCCATATGTGCAAAAGTCTTGGAATCATATGTGACAGATACTTCCACCATTGGATAGGCTGAAAGATCAATTCCATAGTGAAGTAAAATCATAGTAATGAGCAATCCATAGGGCAAGCTGGCTGAGGTGTGATAGTCAGTTGCACTTTCTAACATGTACTCGCAGATCTAGGTACTCCAATTGATTTTGTATTTCTTAATCAAAAAGTAGAGAACAAACACATCTTTGCATGTGACATTACTAAGAGATCCCTTTCAGGAATCAAGGTGGTCGCAATGATGTGAGCCAAAATTCTATTTTTGAAACTGAGGGACAAAGGATCGAAGGAGGGACTATTTATGTTAGGGTTTGAGACATCCTTCTTGGCTTCTTCAAACTAACTTCAAAATATTTTGGCTAGGTGTCGTTCATGAATGGTATGACACCAGAGAACTTGGTGTTAAAAACTTTCTCAAACAGAAAATCATTGAGAGTTATACGAGTTTCTACTACTAGGGTTTCCAATTTGCCGCTGTCTGGGGACAGACGAAGGTTAGCATAGGACATACGGACGGCGTCTTCGAATACTTCCAAACCGCATAAGCAAAATACCATGTTCAAATTTTGGGCCTTAAAAAATTTACTGACATTACAATAGGACTCTTTTAGGCGAGGGAGGTTGATGATTCGTCCTGGTGTAATAGAGCAATTTTTGAAGGTGAGAAACTTCTTCCTTTGAGTGCAAGTTCAGAACTTGTGCATGTTCTCTAGAAGGAGAGAGTCCAGAGGAGAGGGCTGCCATTTTTTTGAGAAGGACACAGGGTTTGAAGCAGATTGTTTCTTGGAGATAGTTGATTGGAGAGAATGGGAAAAGTCTTTATCGGAGGATTCGGAAAGAAGAATATGGTTAAAGTTGGTGGAAGCTTAGTCTAGAGGGGTTTTCGGGAGATGAGCCATGGAGCGAGTTCTATTCATGGTGAAGGGGAATAGAGATGGATGGGTATAAAAGAGTAAGGAAGAAAACAAAAGGATGAGGGATGAAAAGAAGGTACCGTGAATTTGGGTGATGTTGAGATGAAGAGGCGAAGAGGTGTTGGGAAGTAGGAAGGCTGAGATATTGTAATTGTGAGGAAAGAGAAAAAAATGGTGTAAAAGGGTGGATTTGAAAGGACAAGACTGGAGTCGGAGGGTATAAGAAGGAGCAAGAGATATGTGGTGGATTTCACACCAAAAATAAAAGATTTGAAATAATCAAAGATCGGTAAAACATATTACATTGAGTTTTTTCCTTAAAAAATAAAATCTTTCCTTAAGTAATGGTTTTGTAAAAATATCTACAAGTTGATATTTGGAGTCAACAAATTGAAGAGAAAAATCGCCATTTTCTACATGATTACAGATAAAATGATGCTTAATGTCTATGTACTTAGCTCTATAATGATGCACTGTATATTTTGACAGACTAATAACACTTGTATTGTCACACATGATAGGCGCATATTCAAAAGATAAGTTAAAATTAAGTAATTGATGCATAATTCATAAAATTTGAGAACGTAACTTCCAATGACTATGTATACAGCTTCAGTTGTTGATAGAGAAATTGATGTCTATTTCTTGTTATGCCATGAAATTAGGGCATCACCAAGAATTTGGCATGTTCTTCTAGTGTTTTTTCTGTCATTCTTATCATCTGCAAAGTCATCGTCTGAATATCCAATTAAATCAAAATGAGAGGAGCGGGGGTACCATAGTTCGTTGTCTTATGTTCTGATGAGATATCAAATGATTCTTTTAACTGCAGTCAGATGAGACTCTTTAAGAGCCGAATGGAATCATGCACACTTACATATGCCAAACATAATGTTTGGTCGACTAGTGGTCAAGTAGAGAAATGATCCAATCATTCCCCTATATGTCTTCTCATCAACATCTTTTCTAGATGAATCTGAATCAAGACTGGTGGATGGATTGATTGGAGTCCCGTAAGCCTTTTCTTTCTCCATGTTAAACTTTTTAATAAGTTCCTTTGTGTATTTGGCTTGACTAATGAAAGTACCTTTGGGTGTTTTCTTGATTTGTAATCCCAAGAAAAATGTGAGCTCTCCCATGAGACTCATTTCAAATTCTCCTTTTCATCAGATTAGCAAATTTCTCACACAAGAAGATATTAGGACTACCAAAAATAATATCATCAATGTAAATTTGCACAACAAGAAGATTTGAATCAAGTTTTTGTATGAACAGAGTTGTAACCATTTTGGCCTCTTTAGAAATTATTATTTTACAAGAAAGTGTTCAACTTTTGATACCAAGCCTTTGGAGCTTGTTTGATACCGTAGAGTGCTTTTGACAACTTAAAAATATGATTTGGATAAGATGGATTTTCAAAATTGGAGGGTTATTTTACAAAAACTTTTTCATGAATTAATTCAGTTAAAAAGAAGCTTTTGACGTCCCTCTGATACAACTTAAAATATTTGTAAGCAGCAAAAGTTACTAAGATACAAATTGATTCTAACCTTGCTACATGAGCAAAGGTTTCATCATAATCAATACCTTCTTTTACTGAGTAGTGTTGAGCTACGAGTCTCACCTTATTTCTAATAACCTTACCTTCTTCATTCAATTTGTTTTTGTAGACCTATCTAGTTCCAATTACTGAGCAGTTCTTGGGTCTTTCACCTAGTGTCCAAACTTGACTTCGTTCGAATTGCTCTAATTCTTATTTTATGGACTCAATCTAGGATTCATCTTTGAGGGCCTCATTAGTCTTCTTTGATTTGAGATACAAGGGCAACAAATGCTTGCTTTCTCAATGAGGCTCTTTTTTGCATTCTATCATCTAGATTTTTGAAGATAAAATTATTTGGATAGCTAGCATCATGTTTCCATTCTCTTGGAACACTTGTTTTGACTATTTCAACTGTGGGATTCAACTCTGGATGGGCTGTAGTCGACTCATCTTGTGATGGCTCAGGAGCTGTGTTAGCATTGGCTCCAGATTGCGGATCACTCACCTTTTCTTCATCAATACTTAAAATCATAGGAGGGTGATTAGTTTCATCAAATACAATATGCATAGATTCTTCAACACACAACGTTCTTTTATTGAAAGATCTATAAGTGCGACTGGTGAGAGAGTACCCAAGAAAAATAACTTTGTTACTTTGTGGATCACACTTTCCTAAATTACTCTTACTATTGTTGTGGATGAATCATTTGCATCCAAAAGGATAAAAGTAACTTATATTTGGATTTTTCCCTCTCTAAAGTTCATAAGGCGTCTTCTTTAGAATAAAGTTTGATGAGGCATCTGTTGATGATGTGACATACTGTGCTTACTGCCTTTGCCCAAAAGTGATCTGGAAGGTTGTGTTCTAGTAACATGGTTCTTGCAGTCTTCTGGAGGGAATGATTCTTTCATTTCACCACACCATTTTGTTGAGGAGATCAAAGTGATGAGAAGTTTTGAGAGTATCCATTCTGAGTATAGTATTCCTCAAAAGCTTTGTTTTTTAATTCACCTCTATGATCACTGTGTACATAGATGATGAAATGTCCTGCTTCTCTTTGTACTTTCCTAAAAAAAATTCTCAAATTCTTGAAAGCCTCAGGCTTATGAGCGAGAAACATTACCAAGTTAAAACGAGAATAATCATCAACAATAATAAAAAATATCTATTTCCACCAATACTTGCGGTCTTTGTGGGGCCAAATAAATCTATGTGGATTGTTTGAAGGGGTTTGGCATTAGAGACAATGTCTTTGACTTTGAATGATATCCGAGTTTGTTTTCCCAATTGGAAGGCATCACAAATGTAATCCTTTTCAAACTTTAGTTTTGGCAGATCTTTCACCATTTTTAGTCTGGACAGTTTCTCAATGATATGCATACTCGCATGCCCAAGCTTTCTGTGTCACAACCAAGTGTCATTGGTTTGCACAGTGAGACAGTTTAAGGTAGCAAAATCAGGACTATTTAGGACATAAATACTATCAACACATTCACCAATAAGATAAATAACTCTTTTATTATGTTTTATGGAACAACTTTTAGCTTTGAAGGAAACTCCAAATCCAGCGTCACACAACTGACTAATACTGAGCAGGTTATGTTTGAGTCTATCTATGAGATATAGTTCAATAAGTTCACATGAGGAGTTGAGCTTTACTGAGCCGACTCTGATGATGTTGCCTGGAGCATTATCATCGAATCTGACTGATCATCCTTCTATTTCTTTATAGAACAAAAATTTTCTTTTTTTTCGGTCATATATCTAGAACATCCACTATCGATGACCCACATTTCCTTTTTATAGCTTTTGCGGACATGTTCCTGCAAAATAAGAAAATCAATTTTGTTTACGCACCCAAGTGGTCTTGGGTCCTTGGGGGTTAGATGTACTTTCTTTAGTCCTCCAAACCCACATACCTTTAGGCTTTTGCCTACAGCTGTGTGATTTATGCCCTTTCTATCCACAGGTATAGCAGACTGGTCCTCAAAAGGAGAAAGAGGTCTTGGCTGATTTAAATGATCTTGATAAGGAACTTGAGTTGGTTTTAATAGAATTTGATTTTACGAAACTGTGGCTTGGTGATTATTTAATACTATTCAATTGCATTTTTACATCATCAAGATCTTCTTGAAGTAAGTCGACTTCAATTTGACATGCTTTAATTTCAACCTGACAGTTTCTTCATTCCTTTTCAAGTTTTTGTTTAAGGTGAGCTTACTAGTTTTTCTTTACTTGAGCAAGTTTATTGTATTCATCTATAACTTTTAGAAGATCATTGATTATCATATCTAAATTAGATTCAAGAATATTACAATTGTAATAGTCGTATGGTCTTACTGCAGTCGATTCACCTTTTCCCATGATACACATGTTGCTTGCTTTTGTTTCTTCTTCAGTTTTATCTTCATCACTTCAGGTGCCAAAGTTTTTAATTTTTTCTAGACGATCTTCTTCTTAATTCTGGACAATTTTGTTTAAAGTGGCCTGACCTTCCACAGTGATAACAATGATCATCATTTCTTGTATAATCATTATTTTTGGCTCCTTGGGATATCTGTTATCTCTGTTCATGATTTTCCTTACTCCTCGATTTATAAGAGTCATTCCTTAGCTATTGGCTTCTTCCAAAAAGTCTTTCTTTTAAGTTGGTACGACATTGAAGGCTACTGGTTTCTTCTTTTCTTCCTTGATGTACCCATTTATATAATTATGTTTGTATGCAATGAGATTACCTTATAATTCGTCATATGTTATGTTGTGAAGGTCTCCATCTTCTAGAATGACATCTTTAGTTTTCTATACTTTAGGGAGGCTTCTAACAAGCTTCTGGACTTGCAGGCTGTTCGGATAAATCATCCCTAATGATTTTAATTCACATATAATTTTGCTGAATCTGGCAAACATTAATTCAACGTTCTCATCTTCTTCCATTTTGAACAACTCGTATTCATTAACTAGGGCAACAATCTTTGACTTCTTGACTTTGGTGGTTCCTTCATAAGTTACTTTTAATTTATCCCACATCTCTTTTGCGATCTCGCAGGTTGATATCTTATCGTATTCTTCTCCGCTTACTGCATAAAGAAGTAAACTTATAGCTCGTGCATTAGTTTGAATTACCTCTTATTTCCCTTTGGTGACTTCGAAGTTCTCGAGGTCGTCTATATCAACACTGCTCAATTCCTTGTCTTTGTCCTTGTCCTTCTGCTTTTTCCTTGAGTCTTGGGATTGACTTTGGTCCCTTCTTAATGACAACCCATGCTTGGAAGTTATTTGATTCGATGAAGATTTTGAATTTGTTCTTTCAATAGGAGTAATATTGTCTGTTGAAGTATAGTGGTCTTGTGGAAGAGTGGCCATCTTGAAGAAGAGCACCGATAATTTGGTAATTTGCCTTTGATCTTTGCTCACAAGCGATTAACCAACACTATTGGTGAGACCTGTTGAGTCTTCCCAGTAGACTTACCTACAAGTCAATGTACTTAACAAACCAAATTAGATTTAGATAAGCACATAAACAAATAAGCAACTTGAAATAAAGATACGAAGATTTATCCTGGTTCGGAACACCAATGTGGTGCCTACTTCCATCCCCCTTGGGTTTCAAGTTTCCTTAGATATTTCAAAGTGAAGTTCGAGTACGAAGGTGATGAATAAGTTCTGAAGACTTATTTTGTTCTTCAGATCTCGTGACACAACTTTAGTTTGCATTACAAAGTTGACTCGACCTTATTCTTTGTATAACTAGTGTAAATTAAGAAGTATAAAGCTTTGTGAAACTAAGATTGAGACACTCATAGATTCTTTCTTGAAGTTGCGGTTGTCTTCTGTCTTTTGTCTTGGCTTTTATAGTTTTCCGCTGCCTCTGCTTCTTTTCTTCATAAGGAAATCCAGGAGATTTCTTCTCAATCAAGGATTTGAGTTGATTCCTTGATTGAGAGATTTTGCATCCTATGGTATGTCCATATCAGATATGTCCATACTTGGTGCAACCTTCCTTTCTCATAGCCATACATGTCCATATCAGATATGTCCATGTAAAAAGCGTGATCTCTTTCCCTTCACTTTTGCCATGAAGGATGTTCAATCATCCTTGATTGCCTTGTCCAGCGAGATTTTTAATTGATGTGGTTCCATGTTGCCTTATCCAGCGAGACCCTTGATTGGTGTGGTTCTATACTTAGCACCATTCCTCTTTGAAAGTATATTTGTTGCGAGATATTCTTCCATCGTTAGAGATCCTTTATATCCTGCAAACGTCCAATTATTTGTTTGTCATTATTAAAACATAGGATGTAAATATCGGGGGTTAACAATTACGATACATAAAAGGAGATAGAGGAGTAAAAATTTAAAATTTATTAGTTAGAAGATTAATGGTGGTTGGTTAGATGATTAAATCAGTGATATTGTGATGAAATTAGTGTAGTAGGTGATGACATTATAATGAATAAGAGGCGTCGATTTGGTGACGGTGAGGGTGCGAAGAAGATGCGTTAGTTAGTGGGATTGGAGTTTGGAGGTGGTCTTGCTGAAGAAGATGTATTAGTTGGGGGTGAGGTTGAAGGTGTTGAAGAAGAAGATGGGTTAGGGTTGGGGTTGGGGAAAGGGAGAAGATGTGATGCTGGGGAGGAGTAGGGGGAGGGAATATTTTAATTTTTAATTTTTTATGGCTATAGTTTATGACTTAAACGCGTATATTTTTTATTTAAATAATTATTTTTTTCACTTCAGATTTAGAAGGTAAAATAAATGACTTTTATATAATATAAATATGTAATAGATCACTTCAATAATTTAGATATGTCTTTAACTTTTTATATATATATTTTAGAATGAAAATGATTGACTTTTCTATTAAACTACAGTGAATTGTTATCTACTAGTTATCCAAATACAACTTATCCACGCAAGTTATCCAAGTTATCCGCACCCCCTATAATTGGTATCAAAGATATGTTATTTAAAAAATGTACAAGTAGATATGTATTAATTATGAGAAATGTTAGAGATGTTAATTTAATTGTTAATTATAAGCTATTATTAATTATGTTATCTTGTTAACTATGTTGTTATTTATTTGTTAAATATGAGAAGACCATTTAAAAATACACAAGCTTTTAGATAAATTAAAAGAATTTTAACTAGTTACTACCCAGAATATAAGTAGTTAAATAAAACAAAAGAAAACCCCCACAGATTAGCTTGCTTAATTACCTTCATATCTAGCAACGAGGCACAATTAATAATCCATTAAAAATCTAGAAGAATGAGATACATACCACCCAATTATGATAAAATCAGATTTCGGTATCCACCAAAATATTATAAATATTGTACAGATGAATAACATAACAAAATCCCAAAAATATAAAGAACTAAAACAAATAATATCTCAAGAAAGAAGAATAAGAAAAGAAAGACTACAATATAACATGATTGTTGGAGTATGCCAAAAATCAATAAAAGCACAACAAGAAGAAATATCATATTTAGAATCACAAATAGATAATTTAGAATACATATATCAACATGATCTATACACTGTCAAGTAGATAAAATGAAAAAGAAGAATTTATAATAGATGATAAAACATATGAAAATCACGAAGGATTAAAAATAAGAATAGTATTTTTCAATTTAGGAAGAAGATATAAGAAAATAGTTGAACATTTATATTTAATGTTAGAGAAAGATGAATTAAAATTAGAAGATAAATTAACAGCTATGGTAAGAAAAACAAAAGAAAATGAAGAAATAGATAGGAAAAAAGAAATAGATAAAATAAAATAACAGACTACAGAAGAAATATGAAAAATAGAAGAAACTAAAAATAATAGGATTGCTGAATTAGAAAAAGAACTGCAAATGCTAAAAGAGCTGTATGAAAAAAATAGAAAGAAAAAGAAGAAAAGAATAAAGAACAAAAATATTAATTGAGATAAATCAATTTAAAGAAAAATTAGAAAATAAAGAATTAGAAACTAATGAAATAGAAATAAATACAATAGATGCTGAAGAAACATATAATTATGATTCGGAAGATAGTGAATCATATACAGAAATCTTAACAAATATAGAAAAGTTAGAAATTAATGAAAAACAAGAAGTAATTAATAAAGAAAATTTAGAAAATACAAACACGGAAATAAACACTCTTGATAAAAAAGACGATGAAAAAAATAATACCTAGTACATCAGAAATAAGAAAACCTACATATTATTGTAAAAATAAGTTTAAAAAATATAACCTAAAGGATGAATATTACAAATAGACACCAAAATAAATAATTAATAAAAATTATAACTTCTTAGACCTAGATTGTGTAATAGATGCAGATAAAACGATACAATTATGGATAGGATATATAACAAAACAATTATTAGACAATGGTATAAATGCAATAGATACACTAGAATATATAGAAAGAACACTAATAGGAATAAAAAAATTATGGTTTTTGAATTTAACTGAAGATAGTAAAAAGGTATTAAGGAATAATAAAAAAACAGAAGGAACAACAGTAACTAAACTAACATCTATAGACATATTGAAAAAATATGAAATGGTTATAAGAGATGAATTTAGCAGTATGACAACAAAAAAAGAAGAACAAAACAAAGAGAAAGATAAAAATAGGAATTTAATGTTAAAACTAGCAATATGTAATATATGCTATATAGATGAATATACGTGTGCATTTAAAGAATACTACTATAAGGGAGCATATAATACAGAAGAAAGTAAAGAAGTAAGAAGATTATATTTTAGTAAATTACCTGAACCATTTAGTCTAAAAATAATAAAGAGTTGGGATGAAGCAAACATAGTAGATACTCTAGGAGCAAGAATAAAATTTCTACAACAATGGTATAGAAATTTATGTGAAAAATACAGAGAAAAAATGAAAATGGAAAAAACATTAATAAAAAATTTAGCATGTTGCAAAGATAAAATAACACCTCAATTTGGATGTGAAGAAAAATATTATAAGAAAAGAAAAAGACATAAGAAATATAAGAAATAAAAAAAATCAAAATATAAGTATAAGAAACCAAGAAAAAGATATTATGTAAAAAATTATAAATATAAAAGACCATATAGGAGAAAGAAATCTATAGAAAAATGTACTTGTTATAATTGTGGAAAACTAGGGCATTTAGCTAGAGATTGTAAAATGCCTAAAGACCCAAAAATGAAATAAATATCAGAAATAAAGATAGAAAATGCAATATAGATTACGAATTAGAAAGTGAAGATAGTATATATGAAATTTCAGAAAATAGAACAGATAATGAAATAGATAGTGAATTAGATGAATCAAATGACTGAAGAAGATATAAAAATAATAACAAAGGAAGAATATTTAAATGAAGAAGGAACAGATCAGAAAATAATATTTGATAATAATATATTTGACGAAATAAAAGGAAAAGAATTAGATTTAAGTGTAGAAAAAATATTTAAAATACCAATAATAAAAAACATATTTAGCAGACGAAAGGAAGAATACTACGTAGTAAG
>NC_061115.1:96863121-96873785 GCF_002878395.1 Capsicum annuum
CTTCAGTCATTTGATTCATCTAATGACTGAAGAAGATATAAAAATAATAACAAAGGAAGAATATTTAAATGAAGAAGGAACAGATCAGAAAATAATATTTGATAATAATATATTTGACGAAATAAAAGGAAAAGAATTAGATTTAAGTGTAGAAAAAATATTTAAAATACCAATAATAAAAAACATATTTAGCAGACGAAAGGAAGAATACTACGTAGTAAGTCAAAAAGAACATGTAATAGACTGTAAATATGCAAAAGGTAAAGCTAGTATACCACTAGTAACAAAAAGAATAATTAATAAAGAAATAAACGATATAAAAGTAAAGACCCAATAAAATACGTACACCTTGAAGGAACGGAGATATTAATAAAAGCATGTTTCAGAGAAAGAATAAATACTCTAATAGAATTATATTTAGTAGATGATAGAATTATAAAACATATAGAAAAAAGTATAATAACTGTCATAAGAGGAAATTTAATATACCAAAAATTTTAATTTATAATAAGTGCGAATTATTCAGTGACAATAACAGATAAAAACATAGATAAATCATTAGTATTATATTGGAAAATATCAGGAATAGAACTAACCCCAAGAAGCAAAATATTTACAACAAGATATAAAAATCTATATGTATTAACAACAAAACATAAAATAATTGGAAAAAATAAAATTAATAAAATACAAATAGAAAGTCCTTTTGAACAATTTGTAAAAATAATTGATAACAATGATTATAGTAATAAAGACATGGATATAGAAGAAGATTTAGAAATAATAAATGATAAAATAAGTACAACAAAAAGAATAACTTTCGAAAAACCAGAACCATTAGGATCATTGAAAAGAACAAATTATGAAATAACTTTAACAGTTAATTTAACTCAATATTATATAACGGGAATAATAAATGAAAAAGAATATTTAATACTTCTAAATACAGGATAAAAAGAAAATTATATAGAAAAATATCTAGTAAAAATATGAAGAAATAAAATCTAATAGTAATATATATCCAGATCTTCCAAGAAGTTTAATAACTACTAAAGATACAACAGAAAAGGAAATAATAATAGGAGTTAGAAAAATAAAAATAGAATTTGAAATAAAGGAAGATATGCAAAAAAACAGACATAATATTAGGAATAAAATGGTTAGAACAACTAAAACCCTACAATATAGAACATACACAAATAACCATAACCTATAATAGAGAAAAATTGTTGATAAAAAGAGCTTTGACATGATATGAAAATATATGTACTTATGAAAATAATAGTAGAAGGATATTATAATAGATATTATACACCAATGATAGATACAGGAGCAGAAGCCAACTTATGTAGATATAATTGTTTACCAGAAGACAAATGGGATAACTTAAAATACCAATAGTAGTCAAAGGACTTAATAATGAAGGAAACTTAATTACCTATAAAGCTAGAAATGTAAAAATACAAGTATGAGATAAGATATTAACAATAGAAGAGATCTATAATTATGAACTAACATAAAAAAATATGCTTTTAGGAATGCCATTTTTAGATAAACTATACCCACATATAATAACTCGAACACATTGGTTGTTTACAACACCATGTAAACAAAAGGTAAGAGCAAAAAGAGTTATTAATAAAATAAGAAAGAAAACTGATTGGATAAAAGGAAGTAAAAAAATCACACAAAAATTAGAAAATATAAAAAATACTGAAGATACAATAGAACTAGTTATATTTTCAATAAATAAAGAAGAAATAACTATATTTTCAATAGATAAGGTAGAAATGATAAAGAAAAAATTAAGACAACTCTACAGTGAAGATCCATTAAAAGGATGGAAAAAACGTAAGACTATTGTAAAAATTGAGCTAATAGATAAAATGGTATAATAACCCAAAAATCATTAACATATAACTTTGATGATTTAAAAGAATTTAAAATGCATATGGATGAATTATTAGAAAAATAATACATATAAAACAGTAATAATAAACACAATAGTCCAACATTTATAGTAAATAAACATAGTGAACAAAAAAGAGGAAAAAGTAGAATGGTTATTGATTATAGAAACCTAAATGCAAAAACTATTACATATAATTATCCAATACAAAATAAGATATTAAAAATAAGACAGATACAAGGATATAATTATTTTAGTAAGTTCGATTATAAATCAGGATTTTACCACCTAATGTTAGAAGAAGATTCTAAAAAGTTAACTGCGTTTACAGTACCACAAGGATTTTATGAATGGAATGTGTTACCATTTGGATATAAAAATGCCCCAGGTAGATATCAACACTTTATGGATAGTTATTTTAAACAACTACCTAATTGTATAGTATACATAGATGATATACTATTATATACAAAAACTAAAAAGGAATATTTAAAATTACTAGAACAATTTGCAGGTATAATAGAAAATTCAGGAATAAGTTTAAGTGAAAAGAAAGATGAAATTATGAAAAATCAAATAGAGTTTTTAGGAATACAAATAGATAAAAGTGGAGTAAAAATGCAACAACATATAGTACAAAAAATAATAAATTCAAAAGAAGAATTAGACACAAAAAAGAAATGACACTCATTTTTAGGATTAGTAAACCAAGTAAGAGAATATATATCAAAATTAGCAGAGAACCGAAAGCCATTACAGAAAAATTTAAAAAGGATGTAGAATATAATTACAATGAAGAAGATAAAAAACAAGTTCAGAAAATAAAAATACTTTGTAAGGAATTACCAAAATTATAATTTCCAGATGAAAATAAAATTTTTACATATATAATAGAAGCAGACGCAAGTGAATATAATTATGGAGGAGTAATTAAATATAGATATGAAGAAGAAAAATTAGAACATCATTATAGATACTACTCAGAAACGTTTAATGAAACAGAAATAAAATGAGAAATAAATAGAAAAGAATTATGCTCATTATATAAATGTTTGTTAGCATTTGAGCCATATATTGTATATAACAAATTTATTCTACGAACAGATAATACATAGGTACGATGATGGTTAACAAGAAAAATACAAAATTCAGTTACAACGAAGGAAATTCAAAGATTAGCATTGAATATATTAAATTTTACATTTACAATTGAAGTAATCAATACTAACAAAAATGTTATTGCAGATTGCATATCAAGACAAAGCTACACAGACTGATATAATAGAAGATGATGCATTAGAAAAGATACTCAAAACCTTAACTACACTCTCAGTGAAAGTGGACAGTATGGGTAATGAAATAGAAAAGCTAAAGACTAATAAAGTTAAACTGAAGTTTGTAGCTATGACTCAGATAACTCAGCAGTGTGCAGAGCTATGTCGATCGGAAGACAATAAAATTCCAGAGCTAAAAGGAGACGTTAGGACACTCCATAAAACCCATAACGTTCATCAATCTACAATTGTAGGTACAAGCAAAGGAGTTAGTGGACAAAGATATCAGAACATGAACATGAACAAGATATTTGAAAAACCATTTATACCAAAAACACAAAAAGACCCCTTGTTCATACCCCCACAAACTACCTCATATCGAGAAAGTTTAAACCGAGATAGAAAAGCCTATAACCATATAACTCGAGCATACATAGAAAATATCCACAAAATACAGACTTATCTAAACCTTAACCCCAGAGCTACAAATATCCAAGAACCAAACACAAACTATATAACCTAAAAATTACAAGGTTACAACAAGTTAATCGCACTATCGAAAACCAACCCAAGCTTAGTTAAAACTTGTTTCAGTTATGGATTATTAAATATCGTATATACCCAAGAAGGAGATGAACTAACAGCTATACCAGAATTATATAAAGCATTCGCCACCTATAAGAAAATAACCAAAGGAAATCTATTTTTTATAAAGTTTTATACCGTACCAGCAAAGATACTATATAATTAAATTAAACCAGTTATACAAGTTGTAAAAATAGGATTAACCAGAGATGTGATTATACCGAAAGATATTATTCAACAGCCAGAGATACATAAAGTTGAGATACCTGATTTTTATGCAAATAAATGAATTATTGGAATATCTTCAATTGTTCAAGAATTAGCAAATAACTACCTAAATAGGAACCCAATATGGAGTTATTATTCAAGAGATCGTCAAATGATTTATTCAAATTCAAGGGAGCTACGACAGTCAGATATGAAAGAAGCTAGACAATGGATTTTGACGCTACTCAATCCAGAAAAATAACCAATTGCAAAAGCAATTAAGAAGGAATTTATTTCAGAAGAATTATTAACAAGATATCGCAAAATGATAGGACACAAATATCCAGACCACCTATGCTCCAAATGCAATGGAGAAAATAACGTGATTCCAGAAGTCCAGCTAGAATAAAAGAAAAAATCAACCAAGAAGATAAGAATGCCAGCTAGGAGATGAACGACAAAAGATATAAAGCAGCACTGACCGATGAATAAATAATAAAAGAAAGAAGACAAAGCATTGAAATATGAAAATGACATATGGAGAAAAGCGATAACTTTGTGGAATATGAAATACGTAAATTATGTAAACATTTAATAACATTTACTAGTTCTAAACTAGTTTTTTTTTACTTTTCTTGTATCATTTATTAGTTTTTTGGCACTTACCATTATTTGCTTTTTACTTTTTTGACAAATGTAAAGATAGGAGAATTATTAGTTTTTTACTTTTTTGACAGATGTAAAGTTAGGAATAGTGCTTTCCATATTTTAAGATTATAAAATGTAAAACATACGGCAATCTAAAGGTAAGACTTTCATGTGTTGAAAGCAAGCCTTCTCTCTTGTACACAGAAAAGTTTGAATATTTAATAAAAATAGATATATTTCTAAGGAAAAACTATGGATGGGCAAAGCATAGATTTATCAAATCTACCAGAACAAGTATTTTCATTTATAATTATGAATAACTAAATTTATAAATTTCTGACAATCATGATATAATAAAATAAGCTCATGTTAGTTACTTTATAGTAGAATTATTCAAAGAATAGCATATTAAGAAGTTTATGCAAAGCGGAAAAGGAGAAAAATTTCTAAGAACTATGCCATCCTAAAGGTGAAATCGGTGAGACAAAGAAGCCGTGATAGGGGAGTAACCAAAGTAGAGGCACTGTTTAGGGAAAAAGTATCCAGATTACCATGCTAATAGTGAGAACATATTATTTAAGAATAATCTAGTATATAGTGATCTAAGATGATCATATTTTGTTATGTATATGGTTGAAAGGAATATTTTGAAATAGCATCATATGAAAAAGAATGACTACCTACTTATCCGATGAAATGATAGATAAATTTAAGATACTTGTTTTGTATGTACTTAATGATATAGAAATTGTAGATATAAGAAAGATCACATGGGACAAAATATTTGATAAATATATTATGACTAGAATAAATTACATACCATACCTATCTACCTACTCCTACATATACCTACATACCAAACCTACGCATCAACCATGATAAACTATGAATATTGGAAAATGGATATGAAAAATATACAATTAATGAAAAAACTAATGAAAACAAATTTAGAAGAAAATATGAGAACTAAAAATATAGAAGAATATTATGAAAAAATATTTAATCAAGCCTAAATGACAGATAATCTTAAAATACTTATTTTATATATACTTAGAGATATAGAAATCATAGATGTAAAGAAAATAATATGGAAAAAGATATGAAATTTTGAGGATGAAGATGAAGAGTTATTAAGTTCTATAGAAAACCTACACTTATATAATGAAAGCTACTGCTCATATTTAGATAGTTATTATTCAGATGGATATTATACAGATTAAAAATGTTAGAATATATAAGAAGAGTTAGAGAAAAACAAAGTTGGCTATACGAAGAAATTAATTATAGAAACCATCTTAGAAGAAGAAGAAAGCAATTAAAAGAAAGATTAATTTGGATAGATAAAACCTTGGAACAACTAGAATTAAAAGATAGTTTAGATTATGATTTAGACATATAATTATTCATAGAAGAAAAAGACAGCATAATTAACGAAATAAATAACCTAGAATTTAATATCAGATATAGTACAATTAGAATAAATTATTACAAACTAGAATTTAATATCAGATATAGTACAATTAGAATAAATTATTACAAAGAAATTTACAGTATTACAACTACTATAGGATAAAATGTTAAACTACGAATACTTAGAATATTGGAGACAAGATATGTGGAGCAAATAAGATTAATAGAAAAACTTATGAAAAAGAATCTACTTGACTACATAAAAACTAGAAATATGGAACATATAATATACCTTAAAAATAATATAGAAGAATTAATAAGGTTAAAACAAATAACTAAAGAATGCTATGACATAGCATTTCAATTAACATGATAGAACTAGTAAGTACTAGTTATCTACTAGTTATCCAAATACAATTTATCCATGCAAGTTACCCAAGTTATCCGCACCCCCCTACAATTGGTATCAGAGCTATGTTATTTAAAAAATGTACAAGTAGATATGTGTTAATTATGATAAATGTTAGAGATGTTATCCAAACTTTCTTGGTGACTTTACGACTGTTTACTGTTTATGAGAAACATAAAGAACTTCTGCCAACTGCGGTAATGGCACAATTATAAAAGTGATGTCCTCAACTCACCCATCGCTCAAAGTTTTTTCAATATAACCTGCTGCTACTAACTAAATTAATAGTATCACAAAACACCTCTTTCTTCCATTTTTACTTGTTCTTATGGAGCAACAGATACATTGATAATTTTATTATGTAAGATATTGGATTCAAATTTTAACAGAAATAGAAATATTACGTGATTTTTTTTAATTTTTTATAATCTTGGTTGATAGAGTTATCTGGTATCTATTGCTGGTGGGAGGTGGAAGGCATCCCATGAAATTAGTCGATGAACGTATAAGTTGGCTCAAACACCACGACTTATATATATATATACATATATATATACATGCACATACACATTAAAAAATCACTATAATTAATAATAAGAAAAATTTGAAAATATTCCTTTTCTTAATTGTACAAGTAAAATGAACATCCTTTTTAACATTACCAATATAAATAGGCGAGGCAATGGTACAGATTGTCCTTTCTCATTCAACACATCCTCAGTTAATTTCCTTTATGTACTCCCTCCGGTCGTTTTTGCATGTGATTAATTTTTTAATTGGATTTCTATTTTTATTTGTCATTTTTGACGTATCAAGAGAACACAAATTCTTTTTTCCTATTTTATCTTCAATGTTAATTGATTTTTTTTCCAAATTAATTCAAGATATAATATAAGTATCATTTAATCAGACTATTATGGAAAAATAGCTATGTTATTAATTGATTTTCTTAAAAGGTGTGCCAACGCAAAATGTGACAAGTAACATCGAATGGAGGGAGTATTATACAACCTGACACTTCATATTTTCCTAAACATTAATAATGTGTTGAATTCATTCCCCATTCAAAGTCCGTCGTCGTATATGTTAGTTTCATATGTACCATTGCCAGCCAACTACATTTTTGAAGTAAAATTGTAAGGGTGTCAAATGGGCCGAGTTGACCTGGCCTGATTTGACCCATTTAGTAAACACGACCCGGTTTGACCCGGTCAGATCAGCCCACACACTATAGGGTACTGGGTATTGGGATGAGTTAATTTTTTTGGGCCCGATTAACTCGTCTCGGACCAAAACCGGTCCAGGCACGCCGGTTAACTAGTCCGGCACAGATTAATTTTTTTTTCTTTTTTAAATGGAATTGGACCGTTAGGCCCTAAAGTAGCCGTTGGCCCAATGGTTATATAGCCGTTTTTGGGTCCAAATGGCTACTTAGCCCACTTTTATTAATTTTTTTTCATTTAAAATATTTTTTTAAACCCAAAAAAATTTCTCTAAATACCCATACTTTCAAATCATTTTTTACACAATTTTCATTCTCTTTCAAATCTCAATTCTCAAATATTCTATATATTTTCTAAAGTGCTCACTTTAATTTTTTAATTTTGCGATTATAAAATACGAGTGGAAGTTTCTAAAGTCACAACCTTCGGATACTTCAAAAATTAGATATTGTCGTTCCACTCTTACGTTTAATTTTTAATTAATGTATTAATTGTTGAATATTTAATTTTATTATATTTGTGTATTTTGAATTTGTTTGGTTTAATTTATATTATGTATAAATTAAAAAACCTCGCCACTAAAGGTGTTAAATTTTTTTGTCCCGAAAGTGGTAGTGGTAGTAAAAAGCGAATTACTAGCGTTACAGGTAGTTCAAGTAGTAGATATACCTGTGTGCCTCTACCTCCGGTACTGCTTAGTTAACCTTTTGAGGAAAAAATAGGTGTAGGTGCTCACGATATGGATTATGTAGAAGCTCAAAAAAATTATGGTATAGAAGACGAAAATGAAGTAGATGCGGTTAATTTAGATGAAGATGATGAAAATATTGGTGAGACACCCCCAGTAGGAAATGTTAATATTAGATCTGAATCGGTTAATCTCCCTCCCCGTCCTCCCCGTGCCCCAAGAGCTTGTAAAACAACTAATATTGCATGACAATTTTTTGAACGTATATTAGATATTGAGGTGAAATATAATATTTGTCAACAAATATATAAGCATAAAAGAGGAGTCAAGGAAGGGGGTACAAGTACGTTAATGAGACATATAAGTGATAATCACGATAGAAAGTTAAAAATTGCACAAGGCGGTGCAGATGTTGGTGATCCAACACAAACTAGAATGGACCCAACAATCAGTCAGGTAATGAAGAAGTATAATAAATTGAGGGACCGGAAAGAAATAGCAAAAATGGTAGCTGTGAGTTATTTCCCTTTTAGTTTTCCTTCTTCTGATGTCTTTATTCATTATATTCAAGCAATTTATAATCCTATGTTTAATGGTATTCCTAGAAGTACTTGTAGGGCCGATATTTTTAGACTTCATTCACAATATTATTTTTATTTATCAATATTGTTAAAAAATATTCAATGTAGAATGTCCCTAACTTCTGATCTTGATCGTGCTGTAAATAAAAATGATTATTTAACCATTACTTGTCACTGGATAGATAGTAATTTTGTTATGCAAAAACGTATTCTTGCTTTTTTATATGATAAAGATCATAAACATACTGGAAATTTTATTGCTGATTCAATTGCTAAAGTTGCAGAATTTTACGGTATTGAAAATAAATCTTATGTATTGGTTTTGATAATACTTCTAACAACAAGACTGCTATAACAAAGTTAAAATCTAAGCTATCTCCGCCGTTATCTGAATTTTTTCATGTTAAGTGTGCTTGTCATATATATAATTTAATTGTAAGAGATGGTCTTGAGTTTTTTGAGCTTTATATTGAAAAAAATTGACTTGCCATTGATTTTATTCAAGGAAATAATCGTAGAAAAAGAATTAGAGACTTTAAGCTTAAATGTGAACAAAATGGACTTACACTAATATTGATGCCCGAAGAATGTGATACTAGATGAAATTCTATGTATGATTTTTTAAAAAACTTGTTATAAATATAGATTTTACACTATCTTTTAACCAACATTGTGGTTCGTTTGCTGATTCTGCCCACTGCATGCTACATGATTCTGACATCTTGTTAAGTTTTTGGAAAAATTTTGTATAGCTACAATTGAATTTTCCTGTGCTTATTATCCTACTATTTGTAATATTTTGACATATATAGCCGACATTTCTAGTTTGCTCAAAGAATATAAAAATAAAGAAGGTTACAAAGAAGCTGTTGGTGCCATGTTTGCTAAATTTTAAAAATATTTTTTTTGATTCTCTCTATTTACTTGGTTAATGCTATACTAAATCCGTGCATAAAATATAATACTATGTGCCACTTTAGTACTCTTATTTATGCTAACTTAGAGATAAATACTAACAATAATTCTGGTGATGAAGAACAAGAACGACCTAATTTATGGATGGCTGTGGGTGATGCGAACGCTTACATAGATAAATTATATAACCACTATGCTGATTTAGTTGATTTAGCTGTACCGATAAATATCACTCCAACTATCGTTCCTCATCCTTCCTTGGAGCCATCATCTTCTAAAAGGACGACACATAGTGGTTTTCCTAATTACTTTGATGATTTACCTTGTTGGAACAGTGTTGAGGAGGGAGCTTACACAACAACTTATCGGGAATAGTTGAAGTATTATCTCCGAACGCCATTAGAGGATCACAGACGATGAATCAACATGTTAGATTGGTGGAGGGATAATGAAACACAATATCCTGTGCTTTCAAGATTAGCCAGAGATATCTTGAATGTTCCAATGTCAACTATTGCATCGGAGAGTGCTTTTAGTTAGGGACGACGGCAGCTTGGAGACAACCGACATTCATTGGGAAGCAATGCAATGAATATTCTAGTTTTCCTTAGAGATTGGATTAGAGCGGAACGAAGAAATCAAGGAATGAAAGCAGAGTCGAACGACGAGCAAAGACTTGAAGAAATTATGACTTCACGGGAGAACTCAGCAGAATCAAGTCTAATGCATGGTTTTGCCGCTGTTGACTTTGACTATCTTATGCAAGTTCCCGTTAATATTAACATGAATGAGTTGGAAAAAATGATCCAAAATTT
>NC_061115.1:96876785-96914117 GCF_002878395.1 Capsicum annuum
ATAATAAAATTCTCAACTTTCAACCACAAAAAAAGAATTTTTTTCCCTATCTAAACAGTCATTTGGGAACACCATCAAATATACAACAACAACAACATACCCAGTCTAGTCTTACTTTGGTCTACGGAAGATAGAGTGAACACAAACCTTACTTATACCTCAAAGGTAGAGAGGTTGTTCCCGATAGACCATCGACTCAATATATAGAATCTAGGTAACTAACTAATCTTACTGTACCCTTCTAAAAACTAGTTTTCTAACATAACAATGAAAGAAAAAAAATATATAGTGAACATCATTTACAAGAAGCCAACAAAAAAAACATCAAGATGAACTGAAAACACCAAACCAAAAAAACAAAAGACAAAAACTAGATTCAAGTTCCAATAGAGAGTGTCATGATCATGCTGGAACATTCACATAAAACAATAGAGACAAATTTTTCATGATTCACACAAACAGAAAGAGAAAGATTACCTAGCTAAACCTTCAAGTTTAGGCTGCAAAAAGCTCTTAAACTTTTTTGGAAGTAAGAGATAACCTTTAAGTAAGACAATACCCCAAGCCTTTTTTATATCACAAATTGCACATCAACAAAAAGCAGAACAATAATGATAATAATAATAACTACCACAGAGAAAGAAAATAGAAAGGAACAACCTCTGTGGGAATATTACATGAGCAAGCTACATATGATTACTTATTGCCCAATTAATTCTCTACTTTTGGTAACATAAAATATTGACCCTCACTGTTTTATCACATCTAAAATAGAAACCATTAGCTTGACCAATTGGAAATCTTTTCAGTTTAAGTGAACCACAGTTCAAGAGTTAAAGAACATCGAATAGTTCTTATGCTACTTAACATATCTAAGTAGTAAAAGCCCTTGTACTGAATTCACACTTTATTTTTAGGCCATCAATTATATCGCTCAACTCCTTAAACATATCTATTTCACTCACATAAATCACAATTGTTAGCCACCCCAGTTTGGAATGACATAGTTAACAAAATGCAGAAGCTATAACTCTTATCTTTGGACCAGATATTTGAAAACCTTGTGACGGCCATCACTCAAAATAAATACAATTCCCAAATGAAACTATCTAATCACAAGTCCAAAAGCCTGATGCAGATCAGATTTATAGACTTCGTGAGGATAAATTCAGCTAATAAGACAATGAATCATGCCAATAATGGATTTTGGTGTGGGTGTGGGTATGGGGGGATGGGGGTAAGCCTGAGCTTATAGCTACTCAGCTAACTTCCCTTTTCTTCTAAGGGAGTAGTGACAGCTGGTTCAGTATAAAATTGAGAGTCATTGAGTGATTTATACCAATAAAACTACAAAATACACATGCTTAATAGAAGGGTTCACGTTCTTAGCAACTATTGACTCTAACTCATAATTAAGAAGAGAAAAAAAGCAGAGAACATGAATGAATGACTACTGATCTCAGTCTAACCTTGAGAAAGTAGGCAACACAACACAGATTTTCTAATAATTTATGGAAGTAAGAGCATAAGAGAACAGAAAAGGCTAAGAGAGAAGCACGTCCACAGGTACACATCTAACTGGTGCTACAGGAATAGACCTCCTGACTATGAATTCTAGGCTAAAGCTAATTAGTTGTTCACAACAAAAGTGAAGGTACTTATAGAAACATAAAACAGAAGCAAAAAGATCATTACATGGAAATGTTGCAGGAATACATAAATATTGATACAAGATGAAATTTAAATACAAGAAGCCAACTACAACAAGAACAAAAAATGTGAACGACAATGCTAGTGAATCAAAATAGGCCACACACGGCTTCACTAGACTTTAAAATTTCAATAAAAACCAGATTTTTAAGAGTACAAGATTGCAACAAGTGTAGTGAATCAAAATTGGCCCCACACGGCTTCACTACTTCAAGATACAAACAACAAGTCACTCTACTTGCAAGATCTATATTGATCTCATGCTTTTAAGATCTAAAGAATGAGAAGCTTATTAGCAAACTTACATTAATGCTCTTCGACTTGGCATCAACAAAACTGCCATCCTTTTTTGGTGCAACTTCTTAAATATCTCCCATGAATTTGGTTCACGGCCCATTTCGATTGCCTAGAAAAAAAGTTCAACGTTAAAATCGGATATAAAGTCAAAGAATTAATCTATTAAAGTATGAAATTTACCAATTTTATAGTATGCTCCATTGTTGACCTGGAACCACCGGTATGCTTGCTTGGACCAGTGCCCGGACCACCAGTTTCACTACATCGATTTTGAGTTGTAATATGAGATTTGTTATTAAACTCATCAGAAACCCAATATGTGTTCCAGCTTTGCCAAACATTATCCGATATAAAATTTGTTTTGTTTATTTCTCTTTGCCAATGATATGTTCTTTTTGTATATAAGTTGGATGCCGCCTTCTTCCAGATGCGTTCGATTATGGAGTTCTCTGTAGGATTCCACTGATATGATTTCTAGAAAAAAATTAGTTAGAGACATAAACACAACAATAACATTATAAATTTTTAATATAAAGCAATATTTACCATGAATTCATGCCAATAGAATCTGCGAGTGGATTCAGTAACACCTCTCCATGTGTATCCAGTAGCATCTTGTCGTTCCTTAAAATTTTCCGTGATAGTGTTTGAGATAGAATGACCATTAGGGACAAACCTGAAATATAATTATAAAGAGTAAATTATACATTTTATGAAATTTATTTTTTATAAAAGGTAAATAACTTTTGTAAAAATATTTTCTCTTACTTTTCCCCGACAACTGATATGACTAACCGCCTAGTTGTTGATAAGCTGCTACTAGACCCAATAGGGATATCTATGGAACTAGGAGTACCAGGAGAACCAACAACCAATAATGGCGTATCACTCATATTCTAAAATGACAATTATTCTATAACTACAAAACAAAGTCCATGAAAAACGAATCATGTGAAATAAATTGTTTAGAAAGACATAAAAAAAGAAGAAAAAAGTTACCACTTTTACCCATTCTATTCCACTTTATGAAAAAGAGCATCGATGCCTTCTGACACCAAACCCACTAAGAAGCATCAAGAATCTTAAAGTTCAAAACTTTTCAGCTATTTCAAGGACTCTAACAACATCCACAATCCACAATCCACAAAAGGAAATCTAAACCTCAAAACTTTAATTCAAAACACATCAAGAACTTAGCTTTTATAGTCACACAAGAAAAGAAAAAGAGCATCAAGATTCAAGAACCTTAAAGTTCAAAACTTTAATTAAAAAATATAAGCTTTTTGAAGATACACAATAAAGAAAGTAGTATCAAAACTCAACACAAGCTAGTACATGTAACTACTAACAACAGGAAAAATTAGATTCTTCTTCTTTTATTTTTATGAAGTTCACATTCCTCCTCCCCACCCCCCTCCTCCTCCTCCTCCTCATCATCATCTCGTCCTCATCCTTATCCTCATCTTCATCCTCATCCCTGTCCTCGTTCTCGTCCTCGTCCTCATCCTCATCCTCTCATCCTCATCCTTATCCTCATCCCCATCCTCATCTTCCTCTTTCTCCTCATTCCCTTCCCCCTCCTCCTCTATGTCAATGAGCATACCATCTGGACCATTCAATATGTTAAGTATTTCATTTTAATCAATATCAATCTCATGTATTTGACTATCATCCTCTTGAAAAGCTAGATCATTCAATGTATGAGGTTGCTCTACTTTTTTAGGAACTTCTAACGAGATTATATTGTGGATGCTCTCTTGTACCATGCTTTGGTGTTAGATCAAACCAAGAACACTTAAATAACATGGTTTGCTTGAATGGTAATGCATTATACTATAGTTACAAAATTTCTATCAATCGACTATAGTAATCGATATTATCTGCACTATGGCTTAAGCCCTTGATGCATACACCACTATTCATCATAGATTTATTTGAACCGTATTATTTAGTGTAAAACTTGTAACCATTTATGACATATTCATTAAAGGACTAAACCATATGCAATGACCCTTCTGCAAGATCTTTCATGATTTGATTGGTAATGCCGAAAGAAAGATTTTGTGACTACTAACATTATAAATAATTAGACATCGATTAAGATTACATTTTGTGAATAATAGCAAATAATTAAGAATAATTTAGACCTATTGATACTTATATATTTTTCAAACCAAGATGCAAACTCTGTTTAAAGTTTAGCGTCAAACTCGCTATCTTGAATACATGTTTGTATTTGTCTCAAGATGTCTTCATAAATTTTGAAGAAAAAAAGCTAATTTAATTTTAATATCAAATTTTTTATTGATATTTATAGATGATTTATAATTAACTTACTTGATATATGGTTTTACTTCATCACAATTCAACAAAATATATGTACGAGCTGCGTGATATTCTTTATCATCTAACCTCCTCTTTTTTAGCTTACCAAAACCTCGACCAACTTGCTTAAAAATAGAAAACATCTTAGGATCATCCTGTTCAACTCCACCATCATCTAAATTTTGTGGCACTTTTCTGTGTCGTGTCGAAACGTGTGACTTAAAGTAGTGTGCAAAAAATAAAGATGCTTCTTCAACTAAATATGCGTTGCATATAGAAACTGCAACTTTATTCTTATTTTTGACATCCTTCTTGACTCTATGGAGATTCCTACAAACACTAAAGTATGTCAATATGGTATAATTGATATATTTATTTACATATATTATAACATATAATTAACTTTATTTGCCTCTCAGTCGGATACATCCATCATCCTTGAGAACTCACTAAACGTGCTTCATAAGCTAAATGGATAGAAAAATGTTCCATGGAATCCCAGAAGCTTGGAGGAAAAATGCGCTCAAGCTTACTCAAGATGAGAGGAATATTTTCTTCTAATTGTCTCATATGTTCTTCTATAATAGCTATAGAGGTGAGATGTTTAAAGAAAAGACAACTCCATCAATGGTTGCCACACATTTTGTGAAAGCAATTCTTGAAATGTAATAGGTATTAACCATTGCATAAACACATGGAAATCATGACTCTTCCTACCAAAAATTTTAAGCTTGTTCATGTCAACACATCTTCCCAGATTAGACACATAACCATCAGAAAATCTCAACTCTTGCAACCATTCACAGAGAAATTCTTTAGCCTTATGATCTAGCATATAACAAGCCTTTGAATACTTTTTGGTACTTTTATTCTGATGTAACTCTGGATGATGGCAAAATAATTTTAAATCTTCTCTAGATTTTTCATTGTCCTTTGTTTTTCCCTTGACATTCATCACAATGTTGAAGATATTACCAATTTTTTTTAATACGCATCGGATCAAGGTTATGCCTAACAGGATTTGTTTTCCAGTAAGACAAGTCCCTAAAAATACTTATTTTCCTCCAACCACATGCATTATCCTTTGAAATTTTGGTATTTATCGCATCAGAACCAAGTTCTATCACTTTCATGAGTCTCAAGTCCTCGATCTCCTTAAGTATTTGTACACCCGATTGTTCAGTAAATGTAATCTTCTGTACTATTTGACCGCTCTTGAACTACTTTTTATTTCTTTGACACTGATGATTTGGTGGTAAAAACTTTCCGTGATTATCAAACCTTGAGATCTTTCTACCATTGGGTAGTGAAAAAGCATCAAAATCTTTTGTGCAATAAGGACAAGCTAATTTTCTTGTTGTACTTGAACTCGATAACATTGAATACGCAGGAAAATCACTTATTGTCCATATCAATGCAGCTTTTATTTGAAAATTATTCTTACTTGAAACATCATATGTTTGAATTCCCTCCTCATATAATTCGTTTAACTCTTGAATGAGAGGCTGTAATAAGACATCAATTTTCTATTTTGGATTTTTGGGACCAGGTATAATCATAGACAAAAACATGTATTCATCTTTCATGCACATCCAAGGTGGCAAATTATGTGGTGTAACTATTACAGGACAAGAAGAATATTGTTGGCCAAATTGACCAAAAAGCTGAAAAACATCAGTTGACAAACCCAATCTAACATTTCTCACTTCAGATGCAAAAGAAGGGTATACCTGATCAAACTATTTCCAAGTAGGAGAGTCAGAGGGATGACTCATCATACCATTCCTTTCATGCTTAGAATGCCATCTCATATATTTTGTTGTAGCATTAGATGTGTATAATCTTTGTAAACGTGGAGCTAAAGGAAAATAATACATTTTCTTATAAGAAATATTAGTTTTCTTCTTAGAGCATTGATGTTTTGATCTCCTTAATCGACGGTGAGAAAAAACTTACAATTGACAAGTTCACCATCCCCTCACCAGTAAAGCATACAACAATTTTTGCAGCAGTCAATATTTTCAACTGGCAAGCCTAATCCTCTCATTAGCTTTTTGGTACTATAAAAGCTATCTATCACTATGCTATCAATTGGCATTAATTCTGATATAAATTCACACAACTCATTATATAATCTTTTAGAAAAATAATGTTCCGCCTTTAGATTCAACAGACGAGCAATGACAGATAATTATATGTGTCTATGTAGATTTCTCGGCCAAATTTCTTGTTCCGATGCTTTGAGAAAATTATAAATATTTTGTGTTGTGGGATTTGGATCCTCTTCTATGTTACTACCAAAAGAAGTCCCAGGAACATCAAAAACCATATCTCAAAATTCATTATGAGACTGAGAATTCACAATTTCACCTAAAGCTGAAGCTTCTTCTTGATGATTATCAAACACACTTGGACTTGGAATATAACTTTCTCCATAATGATGTGTAATAAGCCGTACTTCTACCTAGCTTGAAATTATTCCAAGAATGTTAGAAAATTATTTTGAAATATGAATTCATTTTTATACACATGGAATTTTTAAGATTTAAAATTTTTATCATGTGGAAAATTGAGTTAGCTTTCCAACGATAACAATTTCATCCAAATCCGGTATCGGAGTAAAAAGTTATGGACATTTTACTCAGAGCTATCAAAATCGCCCTGGTGCAACGGCCAGGTTGACGGACCGTCAATCTAGTGATGAACCGTCACCTAGTCCATAGAAGCCAAGGCAATGAGTCAAAATTCTAGATAAGATACGATGGAAAGGTTGACGGACCGTCGAACTTGCGATGGACCATCGCCCAACCCATCGCTATAAGGCAGTGAGTTTTTTTTTGGTCCACGTATGATGATCGAAACGACGAACTGTCGAACCAGTGATGGACCATCGCACGAGTCATTCCAGGTACCATTCAGTGAATTTTAAGTCATTTTTAAAGGGTATTTGGGTCTTTTTCCACCCATTTTAAATCCTAATTATATCAAACCAAGTCTCATAAGTTCATTATTCATTCACAATATCAAATTAGCGTTTCCTCTCAAAGATAATCCCCAAGAACAAGATCCAAACACTTCTTCAAGAAACCAAGAAATTCAAGTTCTTCAAGTCTAAGAACTTCAAGAAACTCACAATCAAGGTATGTCATGTGTTTATTCATAGGTCTCTTTCAACTATGAAGCTCAAGAATCTTTTTTTCAAAATCCAAGATTTGTGTATTGATGAATTGTCATGATTTAAATTGAATTGAAATTCGTGTTCATGATATTGTGGGGTTTTGATTCATGTTTTAAATTACATATTCCAATAATTGACCCTAGTATATGAAGATTTGCATAATAACCATGATAAACCCCCTTCAATTTACAAGATGATTAATGTATCCATGATTATTAGATATGTTGATGATTGTATAACCATAACATGCTCCCCATGTATTTGATTAAATGCCTATGCGAAGGAAAAGTGTCATACTAGTATAATAATATGTTATCCCCATTCATGTACAAGTTCATGCATGTCAAGTGTTTGATGAAATGTCTTAATCAATGAACTATGGATTGTTGATGTTAGTCATGTATAAAGAAAGTCATGCTTTGTCAGTTTCTTTTCATCGAGTCCTGGGGGTACTTATACCCGACAACTTAGCTGTGTGCCTAGAGCCAGTGTCATGTTTTCATGATACTCTCAGTCAAGCCATGATCCATAGAACCCAGTCAGTCATGTGACTTAGGAAAACCCAAAAATCTTAGAAATCTCAGTAATCTCAGTAGTTTAGTAATCTCAGTACTCAGTAATCTTGGTAACCTCAGTATTCCCAGTAAATCTCAGTAACTTCAGTACTCTCAGTCAGTCCTCAGATCTTAGTAGCATTACGTTAGTAAACAAAACGTAGTAAACTCAGTTTAGCTTTGCTAAACAATACCATTAGTATTAGTTCAATTTGGTTAATCTGTTCAGTGTCTATTCAGTTGGGAGTAGGATTCAGTACCGAGTGAACCCAAGGATGGGGACTCACCTGTTATTTAGTGGAGGGTGTAATCCTTATAAGCAATCTTTGTTTTCTAAAACTACGTAACCAGCGTAGGTTGAGATGCACCCTACGCGTTTAGGGACTTATACATCTCATTTGGGTTACCTACCAGGAGGGGTTAATGGAAGAGCTTCCTGTCAGAGAGGGTATACTCACAGCTAGTCTTTACTCGTGGCACAGTATTGACACCATTCCAGCTGGGTTTATAGGTTGGACCCCGCCAGTTCAGTTTCGAGGCATATCGGTTAGATGATTACTTCCCACAGTTTTAGTTACAGAATTAGGACTGTCAGATAGAGTCATTCAATCTTAGTAATAGAACTCAGATAGTTCTACAGAATTTGGGGCTGTCAGATATAGTTAACTTAGAATAGTAAGGAACTCAGCTAGTTCTATCAGAAACTTAACTGTTAGGTACAGTCGCTCAGTATCAGTAATTTTAGTTATATAGTTATCAGTATCTCATGTTATTAGTACTCAGACTCAGTAATCATGTTATCACGACCCTAGTTACAATTATTATGTATTCATGTATGTATTCTCACATTTATATTATTCAGTTAGTTAGTATAGATCTTGTATGTAAACCCTTTGTATTCAGCCTGTCTCACATGCTTACCAGTAGATTCAAAGTAATGATATATTTGCGTTATGGTGCCTTAACCATAGGTTCAGAAGCACGATCTCCAGAGCATCAGTAGCATTCTAGTCTTTGCAGTCATTGTTAGCAGTGAGTTCTCATCTTTTGAGGACATGATCATTTCTTTATTATCTCATTAATTAGTTTATTAGTTGGAGTTAGTTGGAGAAATATCCCATCATCTCCTTATTCAGACAGTTATATTTAGAGGCTTTTCAGACTGCAATATGTTTAGATAGTTTTGTTTTTGGCATTTATACACTATCCAGACGTTATATTTTATCAGATATTATGTTATAGTTTGAACCTTATGGCCTTTCAGTTCATATTTCCGCATTATACAGTATATCATACAGTATATAAGCACAAATATCAGTCATGGGTTAGCTTGTGGTCCTTCGGGGTCATGAGCACCGTGTAGCATTCTGGGTACCAGATTTAGGGTGTTACAAACTATGTATTAGAGTCTAAGGTTCAATAAAGTCCCAGGAAGTTTGAAAGCTACATCTAGTAGAGTCTTGTGCATTGGTGTGTTGTGCACCACACTTATGCACAGAAGGCTATGAGATGTTTTAGGAACAGTTTCCCTTCTTTTAGCATTCATGTCGTGCCAGTGAGCATAAGCTCTAGTTAAACTCTCGGTCTAAGCCACTTCTTCCCTTCATTTACAGATCGTGCCTCCCAAAAAGGCTAGTAAAGAGGGAAATAGAAATCAGTCAGCACCTCAGCCCATCCAGCTAGGTCCTCTGGATGAGCACGTCTCTCATGCAGAATTTAAGACTGCATTCACTACTCTAGCTCATTCAGTCACAACTCAGAATAAATAGCCAACCATTATTCCAGCCAACCTAAGGGCTAATTCTACTACAGCCAAGATTCAGGACTTTACCCGAATGAATCCTCCCTTATTCACCGGTTCTAAGTTCGAAGAGGATCCACAGAAGTTCCTAGACCAGGTTCAGAAAGTCACAGACATTATGGGAGTGACTTCCAGTGAGAGCGTAGAGTTAGACACCTATCATCTACAAGACGTAGTTCATACATGGTATAAGCAATAAAAGGTAAACAGGGGTACATATATAGAGCCCATAGAGTGGGAAGAGTTTGCTATGGCCTTCTTAGATTGATTCTTTCCTTGAGAACAGAAAGAAGCCAAAGTGTTAGAGTTCATAAATCTTAGACAAGGCACCATGAGTGTGAAAGAATACTTTCTTAAGTTCACTCAGTTAGTCAGGTATGCTCCTCATGTAGTAGCAAATAGCAGATCCAAAATGAGAAAGTTTTTGTCAGGGGTATCAGGTAGAGTGGTTAAGGAGCACACGACTACAATGTTGATTAGTGATATAGACATATCTAGGCTTATGGTCTATTCCCAATAGATGGAGGAATAGAAGCCTAAGAAGAGGAGAGAGAAAATAAGAGGGCCACAATAGGTAGTTATAGTTTTCCTCAGCTAGGGTTGCAGGGTGGAGAGAAATCTCTGTAATCTCAGTAGTTCAGTAAGCTCAATAATTTCAGTACTCAGTAATCTTGGTAACCTCAGTATTCCCAGTAAATCTTAGTAACTTCAGTACTCTCAGTTAGTCCTCAGGCCAGTCAACAAAACTTAGTGAACTTAGTTTAGCTCCGCTAAATAATATCATTAGTATCAGTTCAGTTTGGTTAATCAGTTCAGTGTCTATTCAGTTAGGAGTTGGATTCAGTATCGAGTGAACCCAAGGATGGGGACTCATCTGTTATTCAGTGGAGGGTGTGATCCTTAGAAGCAATCCTTGTGTTCTAAAACTACGTAGACCGTGTAGGTTTAGATGCACCCTACGCGTTTAGGGGCTTATGCATCTCATTTGGGTTACCGACCAAGAGGGGTTGATGGAAGAGCTCCCTATCATAGAGGGTATACTTACAGCTAGTCTTTACCTATGGCACGGTATTGACATCCTTCCAGCTGGGGTTATAGGTTGGACCCCACCAGTTTAGTTTTGGGGCATGCCGGTTTGATGATTACCTCCCACAGTTTTAGTTACAGAATTAGGACTGTCAGATAGAGTCATTCAATCTCAGTAATAGAATTTAGATAGTTCTACAGAATTCAGGGCTATCAGATACAGTCAACTAAGAATAGTGCGAAACTCAGCTAGTTCCATCAGAAACTAGACTGTCAGGTACAGTCGCTCAATATCAGTTATCAGTATCTCATGTTATCAGTACTTAGACTCAGTAATCATGTTATCACAACCTTAGTTATAATTATTATGTATTCATGCATGTATTCTCACGTTCATATTATTCAGTCAGTTAGTATAGATCATGCATGTAAACCCTTTCCATTCAGCCTACCTCACATGCATACCAGTATATTCAAAGTAATGACGCATTTACGCTTTGGTATCTTATACTATAGGTTCAGAAGCATAAGCTGCAAAGCATCAGTAGCATTCCAGTCTCCACGGTCAGAGTTAGCAGTGAGTCCTCATCTTTCGAGGACATGATAATTTCTTTATTATCTTAATAATTAGTTTATTAGTTGGAGTTAGTTGGGGACATGTCTCATCATCTCCTTATTCAGACATTTATGTTTTAGAGGCTTTTCAGACTACAGTTTGTTTAGACAGTTTTGTTTTGGGCATATATACCCCATCCCGGATGTTATATTTTATCGGATATTATGTTACAGTTTGAACTTATGGCCTTTCAGTTCATGTTTCTGCATTATACAGTATATCATGCTGTATACAGGCACAGATATTAGTCATGGGTTATCTAGTAATCCATCGAGGTCATGAGCACCATGTAGCATTTCGGGTACCAGATTCGGGGTGTTACATGTTGCCAACGATAATAATTTGGTACAAAGCCATTATTTTCAAGATATGTCATAACTATAAACTCATCCAAAATATTTTTATTTCGACACTTACGATGATTACAAGGACACCTTAATTTTTCATTGTCCATACATTCTGGATGAATTTTATCAAATTCAACAAAACTCTCAACCCTATCAATAAACCTAGGATTTATGAATCCATCTTTCAACAATCTATCATACATCCACTCACGGTCAGGATTATTTATATCGTCCACTCTGAAACCAAATAAATATGTTAAAACTTACGTGTTGACTAGTTATTTTCATATAATAGTAGAACATAGATATAAATTTGAGTCTACAAATAATGCTACCATAGACCTTACCCCTAACTTTCATATAGACCCTTGGCTCAAGGAAAGCAAAATGACAAAATTCATGGAGACATAAGCAATAACAATAAGAAGATAGTAAGAAAATCGAGGCATAAGAGACAATCTATTCCAATGACTGCTTGAGATAAATTCCAACTTAGTCTATTCCATACCTCAAAACAATCTATTCTAACGACTGCTTGAGATAAATTCCATCTTAGTCTATTCCAACAGAACTCTAACTTAGTCTATTTCATACCTCAAAACAATCTATTCCAATGACTGCTTGAGATAAATTCCAACAATCTATTCAAAATAATCAATTCCAACAGGCAGAAAACAATCGAAATTGAAATAAATTCCAACAATCTATTCAAAACAATCTATTCCATACCTCAACAAGTTGAAAAAAATGACCTATTCCATACCTCAATAAGTTGCAAAAAATAAAAATTGAGATAAATTACCTCAACGAGTAAAAAAGAAGAATCAAAATTGACATGAACTAAAAGCTTGTTCGTAATTTTCAATTGTATCCAAATCTAGAGGGATAAGTTATGAGAAAAAAATTGTAATGAATTGTGATTTTACATACACGGTTAACAACTAAAAGACCAGTCTTTTCAGAAACTGAATACCATTTAATGTCCAATTATATCCATTCTAAAAATTAGAATTAACCAGTAGACATCCCAATCCTACCATTCGGAATTTCAAAAAGAAGAGCTGTGGTGGCTTAGCAGTAAAGAAAAGATTGGATCTTTTAGTGTTAGAAAAGTTTGAAGTTAGCATCAAATAAAAGATTGCATTAGTTTTATTTAATGAAGGACGTAATAAGAGGGAAAAATAAAAAACAAAGTAAGCAGAAGAGGCATGCAAGTAATTCAATTGCCTCTCTACCACAAATGTATTACTCTCAATATGTTTTCCTCGACCACGAAGCTTTAAATTATTAAGTCAGCAATTGATCGCTCAAAGATGCATTTAACGAAGGGTAGAAACTAATGCCGATATAAATGGCACCAACAGAAACTACTGGTCAGTGATTACCAATAACACGTCCAATGAGAGGAATAAGATGTTTAAACAACTACAGAAGCAGAAAATAAGAAAAATCCAAAACTATGTAACTTATAAACCTATCATACCTTAAGTTAGCAACTTGGAGAATAATTACCAACACTTCAACAAGAAATATAATGCAACAACATGGAGATGGTGCGTACATAGTCTTACCCTACCTCGTAAGGGTAGAGAGATTGTTTTTGATAGACTTCCGCACAAGTAAAGTAAATTAGTAGCGAAGAAGCCATGCTGAAAACCATGAAACAAGAAATCTAACGCAACATAGAAAATTTCCAGCTTTAACTACCCCCATAAGCAAGAATTAATGAAATTTGACACAAACTGTTCAAACAACTCCACACTCGTAAAAACCAAGCAATAAATCCAAAACCTTTCAAGAAAAAAAGACTATTAAGTTGGAAGAACGTTGCATTGCAATTAGCATTTATACAAAGAAACCGAATCCAGCACGGAAAATTTCCTAGCTTCAACCACCCCATAAGCAAGAAGCAATGAAATTTGACATGATAACACCTTCCGTTGGTCGGATGGAGGGGGTGGTGAGCTATTCAAACAACTACAAAAGCAACAAACAGAGCACGAAATCCAGACCCTACAATTATGAATCACAACTTTTCAAGAAAATTAAGAGAAGTAATTCAATTGGAATAAAGAGAAGAAAGAATTAGCGCATAAAGTATCAAAAAATAAACCCTAAAATTGAAGGAAAAGAAAAACCAGAGGAAATGCAGCAGCAGTAGGTAACGGTGAAGGGATTGATAAGATTATGGCAGTGAGACATGAAAATGAAAGGTTTTGAGGAAACCTTCTTCTTTTAGTTGGAAAAAGAGGGAAAACAAAAATCTTTTAGAGCCAATTCTGCTTTTAACGAAACAGATCCGTCACAAATGATTTTTTTTTGTTGTGATGGAATAAATTCATCACAAATTTTTAGTACATTAATTATTTTTTAAAAAAATAAATTGTGATGAAATGCTAATCTGTCACAAATTTAATCACGGATTTGTGATAGAAAGTTATTATTTTTTCTTATCAACTTTAATTTGTGACAAAATTATGTCTGTCACAAAAATTATATTTAAATTTGTCAAAAATTTTCACAAATCTTTTACTCTTTGAATATTTATGTGAAAATAAAAAAATTAAAAGTTTTATATTTATGCAAAAAATATCCATCATAAATTCATCAAAATTCTGTCACAAATTGTGACAGAAGTGTTCCGTCTCAAATATTCCGTCACAAATTAACCATTTTCTTGTAGTGATATTTTATAGAAACCCTATTTAATATTTTTTTGTGTTTTTGTTTTAATATATTACCAAGGTCCAAGAGATTTTTTTGAATAACTAATACTATTGTCTATTGGGTTTGTTAGACATATCGTATATATGCAAACTATGTTTAAACTTCAAAGTATATTTAATAGAAACCCTATTTAATATTTTTTTTTGCGCTTTTTATAAATATATTACCAAGGTCCAAGAGATTTTTTTGAATAACTAATAATATTGTCTATTGGGTTTGTTAGACATATTGTGTGTGTACATAAATATATTAAATAATTCGGTATGCGGTAAATACCGAATACCAAATGGTATTAATATCTTGTTCCAAGCCCAATTCGAATACTGATATATTAAAATTTTACTCTCAAATTTCATACCAAATACCAAATTACCGAATAACAATTATCAAACTTTTTGATTTGATTCCATAATTCGATTTTTGATATTTTATGTCTAGCCTAATCGTACACCTAGGCAGAGACAGGGCGAGTCATTTGAACAGTTTTTGTTGGAAAAATTAAATATGAAATAAAAAAAATTTACTTTCTTGCATATGTATCAGTTTTTAATGCCCTTTACATAATGTTTTTTTAATTTTTTTTGAATGACCTGATTCGAATTCCTGGTTTCCCCTTAGCGGAATTTATCGCCTGATTTGAACCGCACTCTCGAGCAACCCAATTTGTAGACAACGCTATGGTGTGATAGGGTCCGTCCGAATACTACTAAAAAATAAATATTTTTCTATTGAAAATTTTCACTGAAAATTATTTCGTGGCTATTTTTATAGATATTTTGATTGAATAAGAGGGGAAAGAAAAATCAGTAGTATAAAATCCATAAAACTTTTTAGTGATTCAGTGAAAATATTTTTCCCACATGCATTTTCCCAACGAGCTGGTTTGATGAAAAATGGATGGGAAAATCAAGTTTCGTACCACAAATGTCCTTTGAATGTGGCGGAAAAAATCTCTATTTCTAGTAATATAAGACATCGGCATATCAACCACTAGTGCACTACTAAAAAAATCCAAAAAACCGACCACAAAATGTTGTCGGAAAAATCGACCACTTGTGGTCGGTTTTTTATTTTTTTAAATTTTTTTTAATTAAAAAAACGACCACATGTGGTCGCTTTATTATTATAAAATATCAAAATAAATATTCCAATTATTTTTATATTAATTATTGTATATTTTAAAAATTAAATTTTTTAAAAAATAACAAAACCGACCACAAGTGGTCGTTTTTTTTTTAAAATTAATTTAAAAATATTTTGAAAAATAGGCCACAAGTGGTCGATTTTTAAAAATTCTTTTTTAATTAAAATTTTAAAATAAGAAAATATTTTTTTAAAAGCGACCACTTGTGGTCGGTTTATATTTAAAATAAAAAGAAATTAATTTTTAATAACCGACCACTTGTGGTCGGTTTTTATTGAAATCACAAAATAAAATAAAATTTAAAAAACGACCACTTGTGGTTGTTTTTAATTTAAATAATAGTAATAAAAATTTTAAAAACCAACCATAGTCGGAGTACATATTATGAATGAGTTATGGATTAATCATATATAATGTATTTGCTCGTCATATTATGGATGAGTTTTTCTAATATGATAAAATGAATATCTTCATTTAAAGGAATGGATTTTATAATAGAAATTATTGTTTTTTCAGAAAGAAAATATGTGTAAAAATTTATTTTAATCATTCAAATATTTCCTAGATAGGAAGTCAGGTAAAGAGTTTTCACTACCCTTTTTATATTGTATTTCAAAATCAAAGGAGGTTAAGTGAGCTTGCCACCTTGCAAAAATCAATTTAGAAGCATCATGCTCAAAATCTTTATCAAACATGTATTTAACTGATTGATCATCAGTTCTGATGATAAATTTTTGGTTATGTAAATCATCTTGGAATTTTAAAACATATTTAACAATAGTCAACATTTCATGAGCCACAGTGGCGTAGTTTTTTTTTTTTGACTTTTAGATCATTTTCCAGAATGAAATCTAACCAAACATTCAACATTATTATGGGGATTGACTTGTTTAAGTATTCCTCCATAACCAATATTTGAAGCATCACAAATATCAACAATCAATTGATTAGCTATCAATTTTATTTTTTCCTGAATTTTCACAGAAATCATTGTATTATGAATATTCATACTCATCATTTCAAGCTGTAAAAAATTCACATGTTTTTGCTTCATATCAATCAAAGCAGTTATGTCTCGTGTTACTGGATTTGTAACAAAAGGATAGGAAATTTCTTTGTTTTTATAAGTAGCCTTGAAACCTTTAGCATCAATATGCGTGTACGGATAAATAGCATTTATAAAAGGCGTTCCTAAAATAATAGAAGGATATAACTGATTTTTTACTAAGAAAAAGAAATGCAGAATGAAAATCTTATTTCTACAGATATGTGCATAAGGTAGTTATAAGTTAATATCAAGAGAATGACCAGACGCAGATTTGACTATATGCGTTGTTTTTTGAAAATATCTAGTTGAAATTAAACCTTCCTGAATGCAGCTAACATCAACACCGCTATCAATCATAGCCACATTAGTTACAGAAAATTCATTATTAATCAAGATAGTACAATTTATATACCATTTATGGGCAGTAATAATTTGCATCATACCCAAAAATAAATTATTTTTTACCTCAATATCACGAATAATTTGATAGTTAGAAATTTCAGCAATTTTTTCTTTTCTTTTGGAACTGAAAATAATATCAATTTGAGAAATATTTTCAATATTTGAAATTCTATGATCAACAATCATTTTGATTTTCTTTCAAAGAAATAATGTCCTTTTAAAATTTTTCAACTTCTAATTTCAAATCATCAAGAGACGTATCTTTATCAGGTGTTTGACTAATGGTAAGATGTCTATTAACTTTAGTTAAAGAGTAGGGCATAATATCGATAACAGATTTAGTATTTTTCTTAACATATTTGCTATCAGCAGTCTTTGAAGTACTAGGTTGTGAAGAAGCAAGATCAATAAATTTTTAACAAAGCTTTTCATCAGTCACTTCTTTTAATAATTCTAAATCACTATCAACAGTAATTGTTTGAACATTTAAAAAAAATCTTCAAACTAGGATTGCAATTTATAAAAAGCATTATCACAATCACAAACATTATTATTATAATCAGTGCAAGCATTAGCATAAGGTTTTTCATGAATCTCATTGTCTGTTGAATTAAGTAATTTAACATCATTTTCAGATTCAGATTCATATTCATAATCAAATTTGGAACCAGAAGTATATATAACAAACCATAAACCCTATCATGAATCTCATAAGAAAGTCCTAAGGACTTGAGTTTTTGAAGTTTACAATTTGGAGCAATATGAACAAATTGACCACAATTGTAATATTTGATTTTTGATAAGTCTCTCTTAGACCCATTTTTCGTAAATCTAGTAGACTTATGATGGGGTTTTCTAGCTTCACTCTCTTCTTTGGATCTATGTCTAGATCTCTTTTTTTTATATATTTTTAACCAAGCCTGGATTAGCTAAGGTTAAATAAGGCAGAGTTGCAACACGTTTTTTGATTAATCTTACTAGATCGGTGTGGACTTGAGTCCAAGGCCTTTTGTGATCCCTTTTTAATCTATCATATAAATGAGCTAAATCTCTAGATAAATTCTAATAAAATGGAGAAATATAGTTAAGACTTTCTAGAAATTTCTGCAACTGGGTTTTATCAGTATCAATATCAGGAAATTTTTTAGCAAAGTCCATAGCTCGTTGTATAGGTTCAATTGTTCCTCGACAAATATTATGTCCTTAAAATCGTATATTTGTTTGGAACAAACATATTTTAGTTTTAGAAATAACCAAACCATTTTGTATCACGATTTGTTTGAAAATATTCAGATGTTTGAAATGCAATTCTATTGTTTTTGAAAACACAAGAATATCATCAATATATTCAATTATAAAATCCCTATAGGCATTAAATATATCATTCATGATTATTTGAAATTCAGAAGGAGCATTTTTTAAATCAAATGGCATAACATTCCACTCATATTGTCCAAAAGGGACATTAAAGGTAGTTCTATAAGTATTCCTTTTATCAATTTGAATCTGCCAATAACCAGATTTTAGATCAAATTTTGAAAATATATTGGCATCATATAATCTAGCTAGAAGGTCCCTTTTATTAGATATTGGATACTTAATCTATTTTAAAACTTTATTCAGAGGTTTATAATTAATTACTAATCTTGGTGTACCTCGTTCTTTTCCAGAAGCATTATTGACATAGAAAGCAGTACAAGACCAAGGGGATTTTGAGGGTTTTATGAGACCCTTGTGCAAGAGACCATCTATCGTTTTTTTACAGAATTCTAATAACTCTGTATTCATTTGGCAGAGTCTGAATTTTTTTGAAATATTATCTTCTCAAAAATCATCTTCACGTAACTCAAAACACAGACGGAAGAAGTTGTCTTTAATTTGACGATAATTCTACTGTTTATAATCGAAATTCCTTTTCTATACCTAGAATGTTACCTGTTATGCATCATAGCTCTCTAGTTGAACCAGTATACAGTCCAACTAGAAGTCATGTTGCATCTTTACATACTTTAAATCCTGCAGATTCGCATACTTTATTCAAAAATATTGAAAAAATTAAAATTAATCCTAAAACAAATATAGTTCAAGATAATGATAATATCCTAGATAGGGATAACCCCACTCCCTCAGAAATGGAGTTTGATGTTAATTCTTGTTAATCATGATTCCTCACCTAATTGATTTTAGTCCTGGTTCACAAGCCAGAAATTATACTAAAAGAGAATTTTTTTTTCTGAAAAATTGAAAACGTTTAGAACATGGTTTTTTGAAACCTATAGTTCTGATGAATTGAAAAATATTTCTGAAGAATTTTAAGAAATGTGTGCATTGCATAATTAAATTGTTTGCTTTGTGCCATGGTTTATGTCTACATATTTGCCTTTATATGTAAAAATTATTGAAAGGTCATATCAAAATGCAGATGGTGCTGTAACACAGACTATTTACCCCCCTCAATCAACTTTCATATTACCCAACAATACTGGTATATCCTTCTCTACTTTTCAATAATTCGTAGATGATGACGTTGGAAAAATCACTATTTCAGAAATAAATAGTCTAATTTCTCAAAATAAAAGATTGTGGAAGATAAAAATTTGAGTTATATTTCTAGGAGACTCTCTGTGCATGACGGAGACAAACTAGAGATAATTGAGAATTATTTGGCCGAAGTCCGGAAATATCTGCTAAAAACTTTAGAACAATGTTCGGACACCTCCATGAAAAGCCATACAAGCGAAGAAGCAGTTGAATCTGGAGATATTCAGGAATCTCAACCACTTCCACAAGACAACATCCTCAACGATGAAGAAATAGAAAACATTGAGGCATTCCTCTACTCATCAAAAAGAAAAGACAAAATATGACAGCGAGGCCCCACCTATGGGACTCGTGTAATAGTAAAAATACTGTGCACAGGACCTACAAGTACTGTGCAAGATGTTTTTTTCTTTTATATATAGACGCCTCATTATGTTAAAGGGGCATAAGTGTCCTGTGCAAGATGTTTTTTTCTTTTATATATAGACGCCTCATTATGTTAAAGGGGCATAAGTTTTTCTTTTATTTATTACATTTTCTCTCTCTAGCCACACTCTCCCTTTTCTCCTTTTGTATATTTTCCTCAAGTTAAATAAGAAGGCACTAGCCACCATTAACTACTATTCCGGCCTTGCATCCGGCCATTATTAAAGTATTTATTCATTTTTTTTGAAGTACTTCTAATACTCCTACTTTCCTTCCAGCCGTGACTATGTCCGGCTAAAAACCTTTCATATCTATGCCAGAGATCTAATTTCTCTTACTTAGTGACTATGAAAGATCCAGACTCTATCAAAATATGAAGGAATTTTTCCGTAGTTTCTTGACTTGGTTCCAAAATGGTGGTATAGTCGAGTTTAATATGGCTTTTGTTGGCTTTGTCTTTATCACTTGTCTTTGTGACCACGTCTAGTAAGTTGTGCCTCTTTAGCCCGCAAAAGATTAAGAAAAAGGCGACTATTTGCACAGTCAGAACTTCTAGACACATGGGTTCAACATAAGTATATTAAATATCTGACAGACCTCTTGTTCGGGTAAAATATTAATTCTTCCATACAGTCACTATGCTATTCAAAAATTCTTTTATATTTCAGTTGGTGCTTTGGTTTGGTAACACATCAATATCTTTTTTATTCAATAATTTTATAATTTATTTGTCAGCATTCAAAGCAATAGATTGCTCAGTGCTTTTTATTATCTGCTTATATTTAAATTTATCAAGAAAGCCATATTCATAAATGGTTTTTATATCTACTTAAGGAATAGTTCATTTATTTAGCAGATTCATATTTTGAGGTAGATCAATTTCTTCAAGTTTAGTACTTTTCGTACTAACTTCTCCCATATCCATTTATAAAAAACTTCATATCTATGCCATATACTTCAGATCTATTATTATTATTATTATTATTAAATAGCAGGATCTTGTCAGGCGCGGGTAAGCCACGGCACCTGCCAGACCAACTTTCAAATATCGGATTAAGCCATATTTGGAGTACCGAACCAAAGCACCAACCGAAATATAAAAGAATTTTCAAATAGCTTAGTGACTCTATGGAAGAATTAATCTTTTATAAGAACAAGGGGCCTGTCAGATATTTAATATACTTATGTAAAACCTATGTGTCAAGAAGTTCTGATTGTGCAAATAGATGCCCTTTTCTTCATCTTTTGTGGGCTAAAGAGGCACAACTTACTAGACGTAGTCACAAAGACAAAGCCAACATAAGCCATATTAAACTCGATTATACCACCATTTTGGAACAAAGTCAAGAAAATATAGAAAAATTTCTTCATATTTTGATAGAGACTAGATCTTTCATAGTTACTAAGTAAGAGAAATTAGATCTCTGGCATAGATATGAAAGGTTTTTAGCCGGACATAGTCACGACTGGAAGGAAAGAAGAAGTATTAGAAGTACTTCAAAAGAAAATGAATAATTACCTTAATAATGGCTGGATGCAAGGCCGAAATAGTAGATAACGGTGCTAGTGCCTTCTTATTTAACTTTAGGACAATATACAACAGGAGAGAAGGGAGAGCTTGGCTAAAGAGAGAAAATGAAATAAAGAAAATAAAAACTTATGCCCCTTTAACATAATAAGGCATCTATATATAAAAGTAAAAAACATCTTGTACAGTATTTTTGGGTCCCTGTGCACAATGTTTTTACTATTACATGGGTCCCATAGGTGGGGCCTTGCTGTTATATTTTGTCTTTTCCTTTTGATGAGTAGAGGAATGCCTCAATATCTTCTATTTCTTCATTGCTGAGGATGTTGTCTGGTGGAAGTGGTTGAGATTCCTGAATATCTCCAGATTCAACTGCTTCTTCACTTGTAAGGCTTTTCATTGAGGTATCCGAACATTTTTCTACAGTTTTTAGTAGATTTTTCCGAACTTCGGCCAAATAATTCTCAATCATCTCTAGTTTGTCTCGTCATACATAGAGAGTCTTCTAGAAATATAACTAAAATTTTTATCTTCCGCAACCTTATTCAAGGAAGCAGTAGTATATTCAACAATTTTGCTATTAATATAATCAACTAATTCCTTCCCATGTGGAATTTTTGTAAGGTGGTCTTTTCTTGTTAACTTGTCCCAAAAATTAGTATAGAATACCCTATATAGTCCGGGTATTTGTTCTTTCATATATCCAAATTCAATATTCTATTTATGTATCCATGGAATAGAGAATTCAATGAAGAAATACATCCGATCGATCTTATCTAAATTAAATACATGATCAAAATGATATAATTCTGTCAGGAAAGGTGAAACTTTAATCCATTCTTTATATAGATGCAAATATTCTACTGGTAGAATTTTAATTGTAGGGTTATGATACGACCACTACTGAATGAACCAATTGGGGATTGGGCCTTCAAAAACTTTAGCGCAGACCTTTATAAACCATGTCTGTTTGTGTTTAATATTATTACAGTATAAAGTCTGGGTAAAAGCCTTCATATAGTCCCAATAGGTAAAGGAAATTTTTAAACCTTTCATAGTCATGGTTTTTTCGGACATGGATGTTGTTCCCCAATCTTCTATTGATATGAGCTTTTTTTATCACCATCTTGGAATATCCATGAACATGTTCTGTTGTTTCGCTCATTTGGTGATGTTCTATCTCAATGCTTCTACTGAACACTAGAATAGATTCATAATAAGCTTTCATCTTATACGATTCTCCTGCAAAATAGAGGTTAGTCAATAAATATTTTTGGAGGAGTTTCCATGGATCATTATGTTTTCATATTTGAGAGTTTTCGACGAGAAGTATCAATTCTTATTTTTCAAGTTTTTCATAGTTTGGCCTATCCGCAGCGTTTTGTTTGCAACTGAAGCAAACGAATCAGTTTGCTTAGCAGACATATATGATTGTATTTGCTCAAATAATGGATAATCCTCTGGAATGTCCTCTAGATGGATCGAGTTGCCTATATGCGGTGTTTTTGAAGATGATTCTACAATTTGTGGAATTTTCACATTTACCAGACTTCTATTTCCTTATTGTAATACTGGGAAATTGGAAGACGAAGAAGCATAATTAGATGATGAAGAAACGGAGTTTCTTTCTCTAAAGGAAGAGTATCTCCTGCCTTGGGTTCTGCCGCCTTTTCCTTGCCTACCTGCAATTAGTCAGGGTGGATCTGTACTCATGCAGCATGAAGTAGATTAGAATTTATCAAATGATGAGTTAATATCAGACCAATCAATTTCATCTCTAATATCGTCAAAATTAGAAAGAAATAAATCTTCTTATATCATATTATGGATGAATTTTTCTAATATGATAAAATGAACATCTTCATTTAAAGGAATGCATTTTATAATAGTAATTATTATTTTTTTCAGAAAGAAAATATGTGTAAAAATTCATTTTAGTCATTCAAGTATTCCCTAGACAGGAAGTCAGGTAAAGAGTTTTCACTACCATTTTTATACTGTATTTTAAAATCAAAGGGGGCTAAATGAGCTTGCCACCTTGCAAAAATCAATTTAGAAGAATCATTCTTAAAATATTTATCAAACATGTATTTAAATGATTGAGCATCAGTTCTAATGATAAATTTTTGGTTATATACATTATCTTGGAATTTTAAAACATTTTAAACAATAGTCAACATTTCATGAGCTACAGAGGTGTACTTTTTTTTACTTTTAGACCATTTTCCAGATTGAAATCTAACCAAACATTCAACATTATTATGAGGATTGACTTTAAGTATTCCTCCATAACCAATATTTGAAGCATCAGTTTCAACTATTTTTAACCAAGCTGGATTAGCTAAGGTTAAACAAGGCAGAGTTGTAACACGTTTTTTGATTAATCTTACTAGATCGGTGTGGACATGATTCCAAGGCCTTTTGTGATATTTATTTAATCTATCATATAAATGAGCTAAATCTCTAGATAAATTCTGATAAAATGGAGAAATATAGTTAAGACTTCTTAGAAATTGCTGCAATTGAGTTTTATTAGTAATAATATCAGAGAATTTTTCAGTAAAGTTCATAGCTCATTGTATAGGTTCAATTGTTCCTCGACAAATATTATGTCCTAAAAATCGAATATTTGTTTGGAACAAACACAGTTTAGTTTTAGAAGTAACCAAACCATTTTGTATCACGATTTGTTTGAAAATATTCAGATGTTTGAAATGCAATTCTATTGTTTTTGAAAAAATAAGAATATCATCAATATATACAATTATAAAATCCATATAGGCATTAAATATATCATTCATGATTTTTTGAAATTCATAAGGAGCATTTTTTAAACCAAATGGCATAACATTCCACTCATACTGTCCAAAAGGGACATTAAAGACAATTCTATAAGTATGCCTTTTGTCAATTTGAATCTGCCAATAACCAGATTTTAGATAACATTTTGAAAATATATTGGCATCATATAATCTAGATAGTTGGTCCCTTTTATTAGGTATTGTATACCTAATTCATTTTAAAACTTTATTCAGAGGTTTATAATTAATTACTAATCTTGGCGTACCTCGTTCTTTTTCTGCAGCATTATTGACATAGAAAGTAGTACAAGACCAAGGGGATTTTGAGGGTTTTATGAGACCCTTGTGCAAGAGGCCATCTATCTATTTTTTACAGAATCCTACTAACTCTATATTCATTTGGCAGGGTCTGAATTTCGTCGGAATATTATCTTCTCTAAAATCATCTTCATAAAGAAGAGAAACAATATGCTCTTTGCGAGCCCAAAAGGCATTTGGGTGGTCAACACAAATATCAACAATCAATTGATTAGATATCAATTTTATTTTTTCCTGAATTTTTACAGTATTCATTGTATTATGAATATTCATACTCATCATTTCAAGATGTAAAAAATTCACATATTTTTTCTTCATATCAATCAAAGCATTTATGTCTCGTATTTCTGGATCTGTAAAAAAAAGGATAGGAAATTTCTTGATTTTCATAAGTAACCTTGAAACCTTTAGCATCAATATGCTGTAAGGATAAATAGCATTTATAAAAGGCGTTCCTAAAATAATAGGAGGATATAATTGATTTTTCACTAAGAAAAAGAAATGCAGAATGCAAAAATTATTTCTATAGATATGTGCATGAGGTAATTTATAGTTAATATCAAGAGAGTGACCAGATGCGTTGTTTTTTGAAAATATCTAGTCGGAATTAAACCCTCCTAAATGCTGCTAACATCAGCACCGCTATCAAACATAGCCACATTAGTTACAAAAAAATTGTTATTAAACAAGATAGTACAATTTATATACCATTTATGGGAAGTAACAATTTGCATCATACCCAAAAAGAAATTATTTTTTACATCAATATCACGAATAATTTGATTGTTAGAATTTTTAGCAATTTTTTCTTTTCCTTTGGAACTGGAAATAATATCAATTTGAGAAATATTTAAAATTCTATAATCAACAATCATTTGATTTTGTTTCAAAGAAATAGTTTCCTTTTAAAAATTTTTAACTTCTATTTTCAAATCATCAAGAGACGTACCTTTACCTGGTGTTTGACTAATGGCAAGACGTCTATTAACTTCAGTTAAAGAGTAGGGCATAATATCGATAACAGATTCAGTATTTTTCTTAACATATTTTCTATCAGCAGTCTTTGAAGTGCTAGGTTGTGAAGAAGCAAGATCAATAATTTTTTGATGAAGCTTTTCATCAATCACTTCTTTTAATAATTCTAAAGCACTATCAATAGTAATTACTTGAACATTTAAATCTAAATCTTCAAACGGGGATTGCAATTTATAAAAAGTATTTTCACAATCACAAACATTATTATTACAATCAGTGCAAGCATTAGCATAAGGTTTTTCATGAATCCCAATGTCAGTTGAATCAGGTAATTCAACATCATTTTCAGATTTAGATTCATAATCAAATTCGGAACCAGAAGTATATAACAAACCATAAACCCTATCATGAATCTCATAAGAAAGTCCTAAGGACTTGAGTTTTTGAAGTTTACAATTTGGAGCAATTTGACCAAATTGACCACAATTGTAACACTTGATTTTTGATAAGTCTCTCTTAGACCTATTTTTCATAAATCTAGTAGACTTACGATGGGTTTTTCTAGCTTCACTCTCTTCTTTGGATATATGTCTAGATCTCCTTTTTCTATAGGGTTTATCTGGGTCATTGGGTTTTATTTGTCTATGACCCCTTTTCTAGAGGTAGAAATAGAATTTTCCAGACCAAATTGTCCACAAAAATCACCTAATTGGGATCTTTCTTTAAGCCTGTCAAGCTTAATTGTTCGGGATAATTTTAAATCATTACAAATCTTTAGACCTTCTTCGGTACAAGCTGCTATAAGCTAACCATAAGTGAAATCTGTCCAAAGAATTATACCATATTGACCCTTGATTGATTTTCAACCCTTTCAGCAAAAAGAGGTGAAAGTCCATCTATAAATCTAGCCTTCCAATGTTCAAACCTAGATTCGGGTAAATCCATAATCCTACTAATAAAAGTATCTTTGTACCATCTGAATTCTCCTAAATGCCTACATCTGAGACCATTTAAGAGGGTATGAGTGTTTTTATGTTGGTTGGTGAATCTACCTCCAAATTGTTGAATAATAGTTAGCATAAGGGTATATACATCATCTTCTCTACCTTAAGGTAATTCTCTACCTAGGTTTTCAATACCAGGCAACATATTTTTGGCTTCAAATATTTTATTTCTTTCTTCATTAGAAAGAAAATTATCCTACCAACCACGAAGTTGGCCAGTAAAACTTGCAACAATCATTTTATAAATAGTAGCATCTGTTCAAACAGGGTTACCCTCAATATCTTTAGGACTAGAGACTTTTGCAATAGTAGATTACATTAGCATGCAATGGACTAATATAGATAATTGTCTTTCAGATAATCCATCTAAGTTCCATTCATATATATTTTCTCCACTATAAGACGTGTTTGTCAATGACCAATCTCTTTCCTCTATCAGGACATCTTGAGGAGTTGGTCTTGGATAATAGGCAATTTGAATACGGGGAATATCAACATATTTTTTCCCCGGTTGTTTTCTTACCAATCCTCTAAGTTTATTTAACTCTGGGTGGATTTCTGCCCTTATATTTGAAATAAGAGTTGGCTTAATATTATCAAAGTTATTAGAAAGAGATTCAATTGTATCCACAAAATTATTGGACAGATCCATAGGTTTTATATTTAAACTAGCAAATTTCTTTTCAAGTAATTTTTCAATCTGTTCTAAATCAGAGGGTTTTTCTAATCCTTGGATATCAAGAGGTCTTTAAATATGAGGCTTAACTGTCAAATCTTCTATTTTGCATTCTGAGTTAGAAGCAGTATCAGATGACTTTTGACTATCGCTTAGCTTCTTAGTCAAATCCGTCATGATATCTAGTTTTTTTATCAGGAGAAGAAATATGTTCTCCAAGAACTTTCACATAAAGACTCAAATAGTTATTTTGAGCAATTAGACTATTTATTTCTGAAATAGTGATTTTTCCAACGTCATCATCTACGAATTTTTGAAAAGCAGAGAAGGTTATACCAGTATTGTTGGGTAATATGAAAGCTGATTGAGGTGGGTAAATAGTCTGTGTTACAGTACCATCTGCATTTTAATATGACCTTTCAATAATTTTTACATATAAAGGCAAATATATAGACATAAACCATGGCACAAAGCAAACAATTTGATTATGCAATGCATACATTTCATAAAATTCTTCAGAAATATTTTTCAATTCAGCAGAACTATAGGTTTCAAAAAACCATGTTCTAAACATTTTCTATTTTTTAGAAAAAATTTCTCTTTCAGTATAATTTCTGGCTTGTGAATCAGGACTAAAATCAATTAGGTGAGGAATCGTGATTAACAAGAATTAACATCAAACTCCATTTCCAAGGGAGTGGGGTTATCCCTATCTGGGATATTATTATTATCTTGAACTATATTTGTTTTAGGATTAATTTTAATTTTTTCAATATTTTTGAATAGAGTATGCAAATCTGCAAAATTTAAAGTATGTAAGGATGCAACGCGACTTCTAGCTAGATCGTATACTAGTTCAACTAGAGAGATATGATGCATAGTAGGTAACATTCTAGGTATAAAAAAGGAATTTCGATTATAAACGGTAGAATTATCGTCAAATTGAAGACAAATTCTTTCGTCTGTGTTTTGACTACATGAGCTAACTCTGAATTTGTCACATCCTTCGCAAGTTATTTTGGAGAAATGACTGAATTTCAGAACCATATTTTTGGGAAGTTAATCTCATCCCATCTAATAGGTCTCCTTGTAGTGACCTTGGATTTTGCAAAATTGGTCTCAATAAGCAAAGTATAATCAGAAGCATCTTCAATTAATTTACATCAAAGATTTAAAGTAGATAATAAATGATAATAAATACGATAAGATAAACATATAAGTTCAGATCTAGGCGCATAATTATAGCCATGAGTTTTCACATTCAAAGTTAAGCATCAAGAATATTCTTATCAGTCAAAGATAGTTGTAAATTTGGCTGAGTGTTAAAATATACTAGACCATATGCCATAGTAGATTCTATAGATCCCATCAGCGATTGTCTAAAATTTAAATTTCTAGCACCGTGCAGTGCAGCTAGAAAGGTTTCTGGAAGTCCTTTCAAAGTTAAAGGTTTAAACGCGATTTGCACTAAACTAATATGCACAAAATTATATCGATTTTTAAACACATCAATATCTTTTTTATTCAATAATTTTATATTTATTCGTCAGCATTCAAAGCAATAGATTGCTTAGTGGTTTTTATTATCTGCTTATATTTAAGTTTTTCAAGAAAGTCATATTCATAAATGGTTTTTATATCTACTTGAGGAATAGTCCATTTATTTAGCAGATCCATATTTTAAGATAAATCAATTTCTTCAAGTTTAGTACTTTTCGTACTAACTTCTTCCATATCCATTTATAAAAAACTTCATATCTATGCCATAGACTTCAGATCTATTATATAATTACTATGAAAGTTCCTAGGCTCTGAAACCAGAATAGAAGGATCTTGTCAGGCGTCGTGGAACTATCTTGATTAATAACGAATTTTTTGTAACTAATGTGGCTATGATTAATAGTGGTGCTGATGTTAGTTGCATTCAGGAAGGTTTAATTCCAACTAGATATTTTCAAAAAACAACGCATATAGTCAAATCTACATCTGTTCATTATTTTGATATTAACTATAAACTACCTCATGCACATATCTGTAGAAATAAGATTTGCATTCCGTATTTCTTTTTCTTAGTGAAAAATCAGTTATATTCTTCTATTATTTTAGGAACGCCTTTTATAAATACTATTTATCCTTACACACATATTGATGCTAAAGGTTTCAAGGCTACTTATAAAAATCAAGAAATTTCTTATCCTTTTGTTACAGATCTAGTAACACGAGACATAAATGCTTTGATTGATATGAAGCAAAAACATGTGAATTTTTTACAGCTTGAAATGATGAGTAATATAATGAATTCTGTGAAAATTCAGGAAAAAATAAAATTGATATCTAATCAATTTATTGTTGATATTTGTGCTGATCACCCAAATGCTTTTTGGACTTGCAAAGAGTATATTGTTTCTCTTCCTTATGAAGATGATTTTAGAGAAGATAATATTCCGATGAAATCTAGACCCTGCCAAATGAATACAGAGTTAGTAGGATCCTGTAAAAAAGAGATAGATGGTCTCTTGCACAACGGTCTCATAAAACCCTCAAAATCCCCTTGGTCTTGTACTGCTTTCTATGTTAATAATGCTGCTAAAAAAGAATGAGGTACGCCAAGATTAGTAATTAATTATAAACCTCTAAATAAAGTTTTAAAATGAATTAGGTATCCAACACTTAATAAAAGGGACCAACTATCTAGATTATATGATGCCAATATATTTTCAAAATTTGATCTAAAATCTGGTTATTGGCAGATTCAAATTGATAAAAGGCATACTTATAGAACTGCCTTTAATGTCCCTTTTGGACAATATAAGTGGAATGTTATGCCATTTGGTTTAAAAAATGCTCTTTCTGAATTCCAAAAAATCATAAATGATATATTTAATGCCTATATGGATTTTATAATTGTATATATTGATGATATTCTTGTGTTTTCAAAAAACAATAGAACTGTATTTCAAAGTTTTGAATATTTTCAACAAATCGTGATACAAAATGGTTTGGTTATTTCTAAAACTAAAATATGTTTGTTCCAAACAAATGTTCGATTTTTAGGACATAATATTTGTCGAGGAACAATTGAACCTATACAACGAGCTATGGACTTTGCTGAAAAATTTCCTGATATTATTACTGATAAAACTCAATTGCAGCGATTTCTAGGAAGTCTTAACTATATTTCTCCATTTTATCAAACCCTATCTAGAGATTTAGCTCCTTTATATGATAGATAAAAAAAGAATCACAAAAGGCCTTGGACTCAAGTCCACATCGATCTGGTAAGCTTAATCAAAAAACGTGTTGCAACTCTACGTTGTTTAACCTTAGCTAATCCATCTTGGTTAAAAATAGTTAAAACTGATGCTTCAAAAATTGGTTATGGAGGAATACTTAAACAAGTCAATCCCCATAAAAATGTTGAAGGTTTGGTTAGATTTCATTTTGGAAAATGGTCTGAAAGTCAAAAACATACGCCATTGTGGCTCATGAAATGTTGACTATTGTTAAATGCGTTTTACAATTCCAAGATGATTTATATAACAAAAAATTTATCATCAAGACTGATGCTCAATCAGTTAAATACATGTTTGATAAAGATTTTAAGCATGATGCTTCTAAATTGATTTTTGCAAGGTGGCAAGCTCACTTAGCCCCCTTTGATTTTGAAATACAATATAAAAAGGGTAGTGAAAACTCTTTACTTGACTTCCTGTCTAGGGGATATTTGAATGATTAAAATGAATTTTTAAACATATTTTATTTCTGAAAAAACAACAATTACTATTATAAAATGCATTCCTTTAAATGAAGATATTCATTTTATCATATTAGAAAAACTCATCCATAATATGATAAAAGAAGATTTATTTCTTCCTAATTTTGAAGATATTAGAGATGAAATTGATTTGTCTGATATTGATTCATCTTTTGATAAATTCTAATCTACTTTGTGCAGCATGAGTATAGATCCACCCTGGCTAATTGCAGGTGGGCGAGGAAAAGGCAGCAAAAGCCAAGGTGGGAGATACTTTTCCTCTAGAGAAAGAAACTCAGCTTCTTCATGATCTAATTATGCTTCTTCATCTTCCAATTTCCCAGTATTAGAACAAGGAAATAGAAGTCTGATAAATGCGAGAATTCTGTAAATTGAAGAATCATCTTTAAAAACACCGCATATAAGCAACTTGATCCATCTAGAGGATATTCCAGAGGATCATCCATTATTTGAGCAAATACAATCATATATGTCTGCTAAGCAAGTTGATTCATTTGCTTCAGTTGCAAAAGAAAACACTGCGGATAGGCCAAACTATGAAAAAACTTGAAAATTGAGAATTGATGCTTCTCGTCGAAAACTCTCAAATATGCAAACAGAATGATCCATGGAAACTCCTCCAAAAATATTTATTGACTAACCTCTATTTTGTAGGAGAATCTTATAATATGGAAGCTTATTATGAATTTATTCTAGTATCCTCTAGAAATATTGAGATAGAACATCACCAAATGAGTGAAACAACATAACATGTTCATAGATATTCCAAGATGGTGATAAAAAAAACTCATATCAATAGAAGATTGGGGAACAACATCCATGTTCGAAAAAACCATGACTATGAAATGTTCAAAAATTTACTTTACCTATTGGGACTACATGAAGGCTTTTACCTGGACTTTATACTACAATAATATTAAACACAAACATACATGGTTTATAAAGGTTTGCGCTAAAGTTTTTGAAGATCCAATCCCTAATTGGTTCATTTAGTGGTGGTCGTATCATGGCCCTACAATTAAAATTCTGCCAGCAGAATATTTGTATCTATATAAAGAATGGATTAAAGTTTCACCTTTCCAGACAAAATTATATCAATCTGATCATGTATGTAATTTAGATAAGATCGATCAGATGTATTTCTTCATTGAATTCTCTATTCCATGGATACATAAATGGAATATTGAATTTGGATATACTAAAGAACAAATACCCAAACTATATGAGGTATTCTATACTAATTTCTGGGACAAGTTAACAAGAAAAGACCTTCTCACAAAAATTCCACATGGAAAGGAATTACTTGATTGTATTAATAGCAAAATTGTCAAATATACTACTGCTCCATAGAAAAAGATTGTGGAAGATAAAAATTTGAGTTATATTTTTAGGAGACTCTTTGTGCATAACGGAGACAAACTAGAGATGATTGAGAATTATTTGGCTGAAGTCTGGAAAAATCTGCTAAAAACTGTAGAACAATGTTCGGACACCTCCATGAAAAACCTTACAAGCGAAGAAGCAGTTGAATCTGGAGATATTCAGGAATCTCAACCACTTTCACCAGACAACATCCTCAACGATGAAGAAATAGAAAAAATTGAGGCATTCCTCTACTCGTTAAAAGAAAAAGAAAAAATATGACAGCAAGGCCCCACCTATGGGACCCATGTAATAGTAAAAACACTGTGCACAGGGACCCACAAGTACTGTGCAAGTTGCTTTTTTTATTTTATATATAGACACCTTATTATGTTAAAGGGGCATAAGTTTTTCTTTTCTGTATTTCATTTTCTCTCTCTAGCCAGGCTCTCCCTTCTCTCCTTTTGTATATTGTCCTGAAGTTAAATATGAAGACATTAGCCACCGTTATCTACTATTCTGTCATTGCATCCGGCCATTATTAAGGTATTTATTCATTTTCTTTTGAAGTACTTCTACTACTTCTTCTTTTCTTCCAGCCGTGACTGTGTCTGGATAAAAACCTTTCATATCTATGCCAGAGATCTAATTTCTCTTACTTAGTAACTATGAAAGATCCAGACTCTATCAAAATATGAAGGAATTTTTTTGTAGTTTCTTGACTTGGTTCTGAAATGGTGGTACAGTCGACTTTAATATGGCTTATGTTTGCTTTGTCTTTGTGACTTGTCTTTGTGACTACGTCTAGTAAGTTTTGCCTCTTTAGCCCACAAAAGATGAAGAAAAGGGAGACTATTTGCATAGTCAGGACTTCTAGACTCATGAGTTCAACATAAGTATATTAAATATCTGACTGGCCACTTGTTCGGGTAAAAGGTTAATTCTTCCATACAGTCACTAAGCTATTTGAAAATTCTTTTATGTTTTGGTTGGTGCTTTGGTTCGGTACTCCGACTATGGCTTAATCCGATATTCAAAAGTTTGTCTGGCAGGCGCCGTGGCTTACCCGCGCCTGACAAGATCCAGCTATTCTGGTATTATTATTATTATTATTATTATTATTATTATTATTATTATATTAAATTACTTATAAAATATAATATATTTTATTTACTTTATTAAAAAATAATCTAATATACTATTATTTTTTTTAAAATTATACTGATTACATGTAGTCAATAACCAATACAATAATAATAAAACTAATCAATCTAACGTGAAAAAACTTACACTAAAATATATATCAAATATAATATACAAATTCTGTGTAATGTAATCTTTATCTTTTACTTATATTTAAATATATAAAATAAATATTTTCTCTTATATATACGTTAAATGACGTTAAACATGCATAATCTTTATATAATGAATATTTGTGTGTGTGTACATATATATATATATACCATACCATTGAGATAGACCTTTGAAATCTACCGTATACATAATTGAAAGATGAAAACTGATCTTTATAGTACATATTTGAAAGGCGATGTTTTATAGTACGTATTTACATGCATAATAATGTAATATATAACCGATAATTCATCGGAATATAATGAACGTGTACTATTATAAGGTAATATATACTTGTGGATGTGATATAAATAGTACGAATTCAAAAGTTTATACATATATATATATATATAATTTTAGATATTTATATATGATATAGTGATCGATAGATGGACGATGTAGTCAAAACCTAGTCTATTAAGCTAATCAAATATAATTAATCGATCACTCATCTGAGTATGTATAATAAACACATCTCATTATTTTATTGGATAGTAATATACTTGTGTACGTATGTGTGATATATATAGTACGTAGTTAGAATTTGATATAGTCGATAGTGTGTATATGTGTGTGTATGTATAGGTATATATATATACTATATACATGCTATACAGTAAAGGTATTTTAATGTCATAAGATAATGTAATCTATAATTCATTTGAGTATTTGTGAAATACGTTGTATATTATTATGGAGTAGTAAAATCGTGTATGTGATGTTTATTGTACGCATTTTAAAGCTGATAGACAATTGAATATATGTTTATATACGTATATCTCGTGTAGTGACGTATGTAGTAATCAAAAGCTAGATAACTGAATCTATATATCAAAATAATTTGATTGATACGTTGATATATATCAAACTATTGAGGAAGTATAGATATACTATTTTCGGTCAATGTAGACACGTTTATGTTTTAGAAGTTGTAATAACGTAAGACTAGTATTACAAGGTATATGGGGGGGGGGGGGGGGGGAAGTAGGGGAGGGAGAGACAGAACATTGAACGACCATGACAAATAACGTAACACATTTAATCAATAATTTATTTGATTAACACGTTGAATTACGAGCGAGGTTTATATATATATATCAATAACTTTTGTAAACTACGCTAAATTTTTGGCTAATTGGCTTTTAGTTATGATATTTTAAATATATATAAATATTATTATATTATTGAGAAAATATACTAGTCCTGTTAATGTGTTGATAAATAACCAAGTATCTGACTTGTACATATCCACATTGCGTTAATATAGTGATAACATAATTAATATATGATTTAATCACTTTATCAAGATTGTGCACATGTGATTTTTTTCGATGATAATTTGTATAAAAGTAAGTCGAACACTTATATTTTACTTTGTGATAATTTTTGTAAAATTTTAATTAACTTAATTAGTTAATTAATTTTTTTAACTAAATTATAATTTTGTTTAACTAATAAATAATTTCCTTTTTACCAATTAATGAAAACCGAAACAATTAATTTAATAAACCAACCCGACCCAGCCCATTTTGTTTTAAGCCTATTAATAATAAGAAAAACTAAATCACCCCCCCTCCCCCCCCCGCGCCCACAAAAAGATAAATCCGATCCCCAAATTCCCTAAATTCTCCTAATCCTCAAATCCGCAAATCCACCCATTGCCGCCGATTTTCGCCGCCCCTAGCTCCGGTAAGTTCCAAAAACTTTAACTCTTTATTTTTCTTGTTAGATACTAGCTAAAGTATGTATTTTAGTTTGCTCAAAGTATATATTTTTCATATTTGGTAGTAACTAAAATTTCTTTGGTAGTAATTTTAGTTAGCTCAAAGTATATATTTTTTATATTTGTTCTAATTATTATGCCTCGTTACATAATTTTAGTTAGTTGAAAGTTAAAAAAGTAGGGGAAATTTAGTTTTAGTTTGTTCAAGGTTCAATTCTAGTTCAAGAAATTTCTTTTTAGTTAGTTTAAGATGAAGTTTTTTTTCAATAAATTTCCTTTTAGTTAGTTGAAGATTCAATTTTAGTTATTATGCGTCATTACATAATTTTTGTTGGAAATTTCCTTTTAGTTAGTTCAAGATTTCATTTTTGTTCAAGAAATTTCTTTTAGTTAGTTTAAGATTCAATTTTAGCTAAAAGTTCCCCTCTTTGTGCGTTTTAGCAAATAATTTAGGGTTTATTTGTATTGAAACTCCATTGTAGTTTTAGTATGTTGGTGATTTGTGTATGGTGATTTAAAGCTAAAATACGAGAAAATAAGGATGCCAATATTTTTGCTATTTTGCATAATGATCAAGTTTTTTTTTTTTTTTTTAAATTTTACTAGCCTAATGGGTTGCTTGAATTTTGATGTTACCGTTTGACAGAATTCGAATTCAGAAAAAGGATTGCTTTGCTATTTTTTCGGTGACCGCTTATCTCTTTCACTTTAATTTACGCCAAGCTAAGGTAAGTTTACTTCTCTCTAATTTGTTATAATGAAACCTTGTTATTTTTCATATTGAAGTCTAGTAAAGTAGTGTGTGGCCTTGTTTGATTCACTAGCATTGTTGTTATCTTCTTGTTATTATTCATATTAAAGTCTAGTGAAGCCGTGTGAGGCCTTGTTCGATTCACTAGCATTGTTTGACATCTTGTTGGTCTTGTTGTTGCTTGTTTCTTGTATTGTAAACTTGAACTTGTATCATTTGGTTGGTACTTTAAAGGGGATTTTGTTATTTTGAATGTGGTTTGTTAGGTGACTTAGTCACTTGAAAATGGTTAAGTCTAGGGACTTTGAAGGGGATTTTTTTGTTTTGAATGTGATTTGTTTGGTGACTTAGTTGGTTGAAAATGATTAAGTGTAGGGACTTTAAAGAGACTTTTTTTAGTTTTGAATGTGGTTTGGTAGGTGATGTAGTTGCTTGAAAATGGTTAAGTCTAGGTAGTTTGAAGGGGATTTTGTGGTTTGAATTTGGTTTTATTTTGATACTTAGTTGCTTGAAAATGGTAAAGTCTAGGGACTTTAAAGGGAATTTTGTGTTTTGAATGTGGTTTTGTTTTGATACTTAGTTGGTTGAAAATTGTTAAGTGTAGGGACTTTAAAGGGAATTTTTATGTTTTGAATGTGATTTGGTAAGCGACTTAGTTTCTTGAAAATGGTTAAGTGTAGGAACTTTAAAGGGAATTTTTTTGTTTTGAATGTGGTTTGGTAGGTCACTTAGTTGCTTGAAAATGGTTAAGTGTAGGAACTTTAAAGGGAATTCTTTTGTTTTGAATGTGGTTTGGTAGGTCACTTAGTTGCTTGAAAATGGTTAAGTGTAGGAACATTAAAGGGATTTTTTTTCTTTTGAATGTGGTTTGGTAGGTCACTTAGTTGCTTGAAAATAGTTAAGTGTAGGAACTTTAAAGGG
>NC_061115.1:96914217-96915463 GCF_002878395.1 Capsicum annuum
TGCTTGAAAATAGTTAAGTGTAGGAACTTTAAAGGGAATTCTTTTGTTTTGAATGTGGTTTGGTAGGTCACTTAGTTGCTTGAAAAGGGTTAAGTGTAGGAACTTTAAAGGGAATTCTTTCCTTTTGAATGTGGTTTGGTAGGTCACTTAGTTGCTTGAAAATGGTTAAGTGTAGGAACATTAAAGGGATTTTTTTTCTTTTGAATGTGGTTTGGTAGGTCACTTAGTTGCTTGAAAATAGTTAAGTGTAGGAACTTTAAAGGGAATTTTTTTGTGTTGAATGTGGTTTGGAAGGTCACTTAGTTGCTTGAAAATGGTTAAGTGTAGGAACTTTAAAGGGAATTTTTTTTGTTTTGAATGTGGTTTGGTAGGTCACTTAGTTGCTTAAAAATGGTTAAGCGTAGGAACTTTAAAGGGAATTTTTTGTGTTGAATGTGGTTTGGAAGGTCACTTAGTTTCTTGAAAATGGTTAAGTGTAGGAACTTTAAAGGGAATTTTTTTTGTTTTGAATGTGGTTTGGTAGGTCACTTAGTTGCTTAAAAATGGTTAAGCGTAGGAACTTTAAAGGGAATTTTTTTGTTTTGAATGTGGTTTGGTAGGTCACTTAGTTGCTTGAAAATGGTTAAGTGTAGGAACTTTAAAGGGAATTCTTTTGTTTTGAATGTGGTTTGGTAGGTCACTTAGTTGCTTGAAAATGGTTAAGTGTAGGAACTTTAAAGGAAATTCTTTTGTTTTGAATGTGGTTTGGTAGGTCACTTATTTGCTTGAAAATGGTTAAGTGTAGGAACTTCAAAGGGAATTTTTTATTTTGAATGTGGTTTGGTAGGTCACTTAGTTGCTTAAAAATTGTTAAGTGTAGGAAGTTTAAAGGGAATTTTTTTATTTTGAATGTGGTTTGGTAGGTCACTTAGTTGCTTGAAAATGGTTAAGTGTAGGAACTTTAAGGGAATATTTTGGTTTTGAATGTGATTTGGTAGCTCACTTAGTTGCTTGAAAATGGTTAAGTGTAGGAACTTTAAAGAGAATTTTTTTCTTTTGAATGTGGTTTGGTAGGTCACTTAGTTTCTTGAAAATAGTTAAGTGTAGGAACTTTAAAGGGATTTTTTTTGTTTTGAATGTGGTTTGGTAGTTCACTTAGTTGCTTGAAAATAGTTAAGTGTAGGAACTTTAATGGGAATTTTTTGTTTTGAATGTGGTTTGGTAGGTCATTTAGTTGCTTGAAAATGGTTAAGTGTAGGAACTTTAA
>NC_061115.1:96915563-96961517 GCF_002878395.1 Capsicum annuum
AGGTCACTTAGTTGCTTGAAAATGGTTAAGTGTAGGAACTTTAAAGGAAATTCTTTTGTTTTGAATGTGGTTTGGTAGGTCACTTAGTTGCTTGAAAATGGTTAAGTGTAGGAACTTTAAAGGGAATTTTTTTGTTTTGAATGTGGTTTGGTGGGTCACTTAGTTGCTTGAAAATAGTTAAGTGTAGGAACTTTAAAGGGATTTTTTTTTGTTTTGAATGTGGTTTGGTAGGTCACGTAGTTTCTTGAAAATGGTTAAGTGTAGGAACTTTAAAGGGAATTCTTTTGTTTTGAATGTGGTTTGGTCGGTCACTTTGTTGCTTGAAAATGGTTAAGTGTAGGAACTTTAAAGGGAATTCATTTATTTTGAATGTAGTTTGGTAGGTTACTTTGTTGCTTGAAAATGGTTTAGTGTAGGAACTTTAAAGGGAATTTTTTGTTTTTAATGTGGTTTGGTAGGTGACTTAGTTTCTTGAAAATGGTTAAGTGTAGGAACTTTAAAGGGAATTTTTTGGTTTTGAATGTGGTTTGGTTGGTATGTGGTTTGGTTGGTCACTTAGTTGCTTGAAAATAGTTAAGTGTAGGAACTTTAAAAGGATTTTTTTTTTATTTTAAATGTGGTTTGGTTGGTCACTTAGTTGATTAAAAATGGTTAAATTTTTGTGACTTGATCTAATTAGTTGAATCTGATTGATTGCATAGATGAAACCTGATTATAGCTGGATATATCAACGTAACAATGATAATAGAATGGGTATTAGGGAGGAATTTGTTGAAGGTGTCAAAAGATTTGTTGAACTTGCTAAGACACTTGATATGTGGACACGTTATCGGATTATCCATTGTCCTTGTGTTATATGTGATGGGATAAATCTTGTAAGTGAAGAAGATGTAAAGAAACATCTTTATAGAAAGGGGTTTCACGAGGACTTTTTAATATTGCATGGCATTCATGGGAATGTTGTGAAAAATAACTTTGTTGTTGGAGAATGTAGTAGGTCTGCAGGGTATAATGAATATCAAGATACTAGGATGACAGAAATGGTGCACGATGCTTTTGGGATGCAACACGGGTTTGATTTTAGGGAAAATGTTGAAGATGTTCCTATAAGCGAAGCGGGCAATTTCTACAAAGAATTGCATGCTGCTAGTCATCCTTTGTTTGACGGGTGTTCGCACTCTCGTTTGTCTGTTACTATTAGATTATTAAGTATTAAATCTGACTAAATTATTGCTGAAGGAGGAATAGACTCAATGATAGACCTAATTAAAGAGTTAGTTAGCCCTGGCTTAGAGGTTCCTGATTCTTTCTATAAGGCAAAATGATTAGTGTCAAAGTTAGGTCTCTCCTCAGTTAGAATTTATTATTGTGAAAATGGCTGCATGTTATACTTTAAGAAAGATGCTAAGCTAGAGCTCTGTAAGTTTTGTCAGCACTCTCGATATAAGCGTGGTTCTACTGGAAATAAATTGTTATTAAGGCGATGCATTATTTACCTCTTATACCAAGGTAGAAGAGGTTGTATGCTTCAAACTGCTCAGCTTCTCATATGAGATGGAAAAGTGAAAATAGAAGGCCCACTAGCGTTATGTGTCATTCATCTGATGAAGAGGATTGGAAGCATTTTGATGTAACTTATCCATATTTTATAGCTGAGCCACGAAACATTCGATTGGGATTATGTGCGGATCGGTTCTCTCCTTTTTCAGTTAGTGGTGTGCCATATTCGTGTTGGCCTGTATTTATCACTCTTTATAATCTTCCTCCTGAATTGTTGATGACTAGTCCTTATATATTTCTGAATTGTGTTATTCCTGACCCGCATAATCCAAAATGCGGAATAGATGTCTACTTGCAACCTTTGATTGATGAACTTCAAATTTTATGGCATAAAAGGGTTGAAACTTGGGACATCTCTCTTAAACAAATTTTCAATCTGTGTGCATATCTAATGTGAACTATTAATGATTTTTCTGCTTATGGAATGCTGTCTGGGTGGACGACAGCTGGAAAGCTGGCTTGTCCATACTGCATGGAAAAAATAAAATCTTTCACATTGAGACATGGTAGGAAAAATTCATGGTTTAACTGTCATCGTTGTTTCTTGCCACCTGATCATGAATTTAGGAGACTCAAAAATACATTCATAAGGAATAGAAGGGAATATGATGGTCCACCTTCAAGGTTGTCTGGTCATAACGTCTGAGAAATAGTTTAGGATTTGCCTAAAGTCAGCGAGGAACGATTGTACATGCTCGATGGATATGGCGTTTTGCATAACTGGACTAAGTAAAGTATATTTTGGGAGTTAGAATATTGGCTAGATAATTTACTTACACATAATGTTGATGTCATGCATACTGAGAAGAACTATATTGACAACTTGTTCAACACAGTTATGGATGTCACCGGCAAAACAAAGGATAATCCTAAGGCCAGACTTGACTTACTAGAATATTGCAGCCGCAGAGAATTACACTTATAGCAGGGGCCCAACGGTAATGTTCTTAATTCCAAGGCTAGTTTTACATTCAAGTTGTACCAAAAATGTCAAATATATGAGTAGGTTCAAAGTTTGAAGATGCCTGATCGATATGCCTTAAATTTAGAAAAGAGGGTTGATATGACATAAGGAATCTTGCATGGAATGAAAAGCCATGATTGTCATGTTTTCATGGAACAATTACTTCCAATTGATTTTATTGGTTTACCTGAAAACATATGGAAACCAATAGCAGAGATCAGTTTGTTCTTTAAAGACATATGTGTCACCACATTAAAAGAAGAAAATCTGGCACGAATGGAAAGTAATTGTTTTTATAACCAATAAGCTAGAGAAGATTTTTCCGCCAGTGTTCTTCGATATGATGGAACATCTTCCCATTCACCTTGTGCACGAAGCTCGGCTAGGCGGTCCATTTCAAACTAGGTGGATGTATCCATTCAAACGGTAAGCATTTGCAACATATTTTAATTCATACATATCTTTTTTAAATATAGTAAACATCTAACCTTAACATTGTACAAGACAATTGGAAAATTGAAAAAGGTTTCCAAAAACATAGGTGGAAGGATCTATAGTCGAGGCATATCTTGCAAGAGAAACTTCTCAATTTTGTTTATACTACTTTAGTGATGAAGTTGCTTGTTCCAGAAACCGACCGAATCGTCATCAGGACGATGTGAATGAGCCTAGTTTGCAACCGATATCAATTTTGAATCAATCTGGTTGTAAGGCTAAAAAAATCATACCTCGCCGGCTCACTCCCACGAAGCGTAAGTCAGCAACTTTGTATGTCATGCTGAATTGCCCAGAAACTGAGCCCTTTCTGAAGTAAGGAAATTAAAATTTTAACATATCTTATTTGTTTACTCATTCCCTTAAAGAAACTAATTGTGTTTCCCATGTTGGATGTTCAGTTCATTTAAGACTTAATTCCACAAAAATCAAGTGTATGTATCCTTTGCAACGTGGTTTAAAAATGAGGTTCGTAAGTGTATTAATATTTCTACAAAGTTTAAGCATTTACACATTCCTTAACTAATATATATATATGTATAATATTTTTAGGTATACTAGTCACTAAATGCAGCCACATACAATCAACTCTTGACAGATATTTCTTTGGGTCTAGTTGAAGCTAATGCAACATCCCAATACAAAGTAAATAGGTTTAAACTTTCCACCGAACAACACTCCAGAACAAGGAAAACAAACAATAGTGGTGTTTGGGTTAAGGGTGATGATGATGTTGATTACTTTGGAATTATGCATGAGATCTTAGAACTGGAGTATGTTGGTTTCCCAATAAAAAAAATTGTCCTCTTTCGATGTAAGTGGTTTGATCCAAGCACAAGAGGAACAAGAGTACATAGAGAGCATAATATCATTGAAATGAAGCACAATAGCTCGTATCTTATTTATGATCCATTTGTTCTAGCGCAAAATACTAAAAAAATGTATTATGCTCCTTATCCGTTGCGCAATGACAAATCTGATTGGTGGGTTGTAATCAAAACAAAGCCTATAGGCCGGGTGGAAGTTGAGAATATGCTGAAGACTGCGTATCAAAATGAAATGCAGATTGATCACCAGCTAATGGACGTTGAATTAGTGGACGGTTTGAATTACCCGAAAAATATATTTAAATAAGTTAATATTGTGGAAGAAGAGGCTAAGTGGGTAGGAGATGAGGAAATCTCCGAATAGGGCGAATGGTGTAGTGGAGAGTCTTCAGAAGAGGAGAATTAGTTGTGTAGGTTGTATTTATTATGTATTGATGTGTTTATGCTTTGTACTATATATTTACCTTTATGATTCTTGTTTAAGATTGATATGTAATATACTGTTTTACTTTGTTGTTTCCACTTTTTCACGATTTACATAGTAATAAAAATATTTTTGTCTATATCTCGTGTTGTTAGAGCTATTTGAAATGTGAATTAGTAACTTGAATTATTTACTTGGAATGTTTTCTTATACATTCATTTTGTAGTAACTAACTACTTGTTAACTTAACATAATTTAGCTGTCAGGCAGAGGTGACAAAGGTAAGGCAAAAGTTGATACTACTAAACCAAAAAAAAATACACAACCTCCGCTTTATAGAAGACCGACAGGCATTCATATATCTGAGGGTCGCTTTGCTGATGCGCCAGCACGACCTTCATATTCTAGGTCATTCAAGGATTCGATACCTACTCCTATGTATGTGGGGCCACTACATGGGTCTGCACCGACTCATTCTGCTGCTATGACCGTGCCACCGCCAGCACAGTACTATTGGATAGCCGCTGGCCCCTCCAGATATGTACCATCATCGATACCCTCCTACAGTAGTCACACAGCTTTGCACAGTGATTCTACTGGATCTATTGGGTTGTCGGATCTTCAGCTTAGAGGCACTCCATCTGGAGCTTCAGATCCGCCCACGCCAGTGCATCCACCATCACTTACTAGGCAACTAGGAGATAGAGATGATTTTGGGAGGATTTATCCTATAACAGTTGTGAGAGGGTAAGATTTCTAAATATAATAACGTTACTCATTTTTTCATTACTATATTATTATGCTCTATGAAATTAGTGTGTGATCTTGTGTTGTAGGTTTAGGCCGGATGCTGGAATTGGGCAAAAGGTGCGAATATACATTACTCGGCACTTCAACGGCTACTGGACCAGCTGGCAAAAGGTTCCTGAACTTGACAGAGAGAGAATGTTTGAAGAATTTAAGGTAAGGATTTAACTTATTGACTACTTATTAGCAGTTTCTTAGAGCAAAAGATTGAATATTATATTTCTGTTGTAGAAATTTTACTGGTGGGATAATGCAAATACATTTCTCATAAAGAAGAACTTTTTCATAAGATGTAGAGCCAAATTTAATGATATCTTAGATTATGCCCGAAAGAAAATGGTAAAACCTAAGTGGATTCCTGAAGGCGCATGGCAACTGTACATTCTCCATTGGAGTAGCGCATAATACCAATTGTTGAGTGAAAAAGGAAAGAAAGCTCGGACATCATCCAAGAGTGGCTCTCTACATACTGCGGGTGCCAAAAGTACTCTTGCTGTGAAGAAAAAAATGGTATGTAACTTTTAGAGTGTTAATTGCTTGTTTCTATTTAAATTTATTTATTATTTAAACATTGATATATAATATTTTCGTATGCAGGAGAAATACAAGGGTAGGCGAATACCAACTGATGAGCTATTCGAGGAGACTCATAAGAAAAAGAAAAAAGACCCGACTGATGAAGGTATTTGGGTTGAAGCTCGTGCAAAAGCTGTCCATGTAAGAAACAAATTTGGAATTATAACTACTTTAATATTTTTTTACTTTTAATATTAACTTTACAACAAATTTGGAATTATAACTACTTTAATATTTTTTTACTTTTAATATTAACTTTACTTTAAATATAGGAAGAATATACGCATCTTGTTGCTGAGTATCGTAGTAGTCAGCCTCCTAAAATTCAGAGTGACCCAATACCCGAGCATGCAGAGGAGGAGTTATGGATAAAAGCTGTGGGTCCTACAAATAGAGACCATTTCTATGAATTTCAAACAAAATTTTTTGGCAATAATATTAGGTCTTCGTTCGGCGATGCATACTCTACCTCTTCAGTTGATAGAGAAATCATTGAAAGACTACAAAATACGATTTCTGAACTTACTGAAGAGCTTCCTGAACAGAGAGAGAGATTTGCTGAACAGAGAGAGAGGAAGAAGAAGACCGAGAAGGCAACAACATCACAAATCAAGATGCTGCAGCAGTAGTTCAGCTCTTTTATTTAGACTACGGGGGTTATTCCTCCGTGTCCTGGTGATGCAGTTCGGGCTGCAAAAGGTCTAGGCCCCCTGGATGATTTCAGCACGGATAATGATATGGAAGACGAGGACGAATTCAATGATGATGACTTCTAGTTTTTTTTTTTTTTTTGTATGTGTTGTATTTATTATTTAGAAATTTTGTTGTTTGAAAGTATTGTTGTAGTTTTTTCATACTCACTTTTGTAGGACATTTTGCGTGTTGTAGACTTTTGAAAGTATTTACGTTTAGTTTTTGGTTGTTGAAAAAAATTTCCACAAAAATCGTGGTCGGTTTTTGATTATTTTTTTCCAGAAAACCAACCACAACTGGTCGATTTTATATTAAATTTAATTAATTCATTTAATAAAAGCCAACCACAAGTGGTTGTTTTTTTTTTTCTGAAATTATTTTTTTCCAATTTTAGTAAAATAATAATGAATTTTTAAAATATATATATATTTTTAAAAAATCCGACCACTTATGGTCGATCTTTAAAATCCTACCATAACTTTACCGACCACACACTTTGATCGATTTTGTGGTCGATTTTCCCCCTTTTTTTTTAGTAGTGGTGGTTGTATAGTTTTAATTACAAGCTTGTTGTGTTTCCTTAGGCAGAAGAATTCAAAGATGCAACTCTTGAATACCTTTGCATTCAACTGGCCTAATTGATCCCCCTAAGGTGCTCACTGATATCGTGGAATCACTCATTGGTGACATTTATATTGACTGCAATTTCTCGATGGATACTATTTGGCAGGTACTTCATAATTGTTTCACTTCCATATGTTAAAAGAATCTATCTAATTTCATAGTCAAAATTACGCATTCTAAAACTTGGACTCCAAACTTCTTCATATAAATTGAGACTAGTGAATTTTGTGGCTACATCACATACTAACTTTAATTTACATTATGCTCATGTGTATATAGAAAAAAAAATTATATTAACAAGTTATACTTTGGACAGGTGGTGAAGTTTTGTTGCAACCTGTGATCACTCCAGCAAATTTGGAGACTCATCCAGTTACAAAATTCTATGAGGTTTGCCAAAAAAATGGATGGAGTGTTGAACTGATCGACATATGGGAAAAGACAGGAGAAATTGAAGTTCTTGTTGATCATGGCAAATATGGCGGGAAGGGAAAATTTAATGGCAAGAAATTAATTGCCCTAAATAGGGCTGCACATAATGCATATTGGTAAATTGTGGAAACTACTTCTGATAGGGGAGGATCTATTCATTGCCGTGGGGGTGGCACGCCACCCGCAAACTTTGATAGAAACTCTATATATATAGGTATATATACACTGATATATTCAAATAATAAATCTGCCACCCATAATAACAAAGTGGTATCTAGTGCAAGTGGTAGAGGCACGTTTTAAGGGCCCAAGGGTCGTGGGTTTGACCTTTGTTGGCAGCATAACTTTTTAAACTTTTTTAAAGCAATGCCTGCTACTTTGTAGGCTGTAGGCTTAAGTCGTAACTTATGTTTTGCGACTAATTAAGTTGACTTAACTTTTGCTGCTAATTAAGTTGACTTAATTAAATAATTAATTATTATTTTAACTTTTTTTTTTATTTCATTAATGTTAAAAATAATTTAACCTCTCATCCAAATTAAAAAAATCCTATTCTTTTTTTCTCAATTTCCAGAGCATGATTTCTCGACCTCTCTGGCTCTCTCTATTTCTCGACTTCGACTTCTGGACTCTGGTTTACTGCTGCCGCCGCTTGTATTTCATCATCGCCGGAAAAAGTCATTTTATTATTGTTCTTTTATTATTGATTGATTTGTTAATTGTCCTATAGACCGAAAAGATGAATAATCCGATTGAATTACTTGGCACCCGGTGAGTTCGGATCTTGGATCCGCCTCTGACTTGTGATAATGGTGCTTGTAATGAAACTCAAAACTAATTACTATTAGTTTTACAACTTTTGTATGTAACTATCTATCTCATCTCATTAATCAATTGTGCAGTATCATTATGCATGTATGCATAATTTTTTTTTTATCTTCTAATCTTTATATGTGTCGTTGCAAGCACACAACAAGACTTAGAATTTTGGACCATACTGAAAGTTATGTGTTTTGAAGTTTGAACTACGAATTAAGGTTATTTGTTTAAATAATAATACAATAATTAAATTCAACATTTTTTAGAGAATTTATTTAATTAAACCTAACCTTTACCAAAAAAAATTCTCAAAGTAGATAGACATTCATTTACCACCTGTAAACTGCAACAAAACAATACGATGATACAGATATCAAAACAATATAATTAAATCTAACCTTTACACAAAAATTTCTTCAAAGCCGTCTGAAACCCATCTACCACCTATAAACTATAACAAAATAATATGATAATAGAGATATCAAAATAATACAACTAAACTTTATGTTTACACAAAAGAAATTTTCAAAACAAAGAATACAATTAAACCTAACATTTACCTAAAAAATTTTCTCAAAGCCGACCGACATTCATCAAGCACATGTAAATTCATCTGCGACCTGTAAACTACAACAAAATAATACAATAGTGATCACAAAGCTTCAGTTTTGATGAAAATAATTCTTGTCTGAGCGAAAATTTTGACACTAAAAAATAACTTGAATGAAAACAAAGTATATATATATATATATATATATATATATATATATATATATTATACACACACACGTTGAATTCTATTATGTTAACAAAAATAGTGAAGAAGTCGAGGGTTAGAAAATTAAGCATCCATCAATCTAGTTATACAACCGAATCAAGTTAGATGAGCATCAATCATATTTTCGCAATAAGTAAACCAGTTTCTTGTCTAGTTTAACGTGCATCTTAATATTTATAGAAGTATTTCCTTAATAGAGTCCTATTTTAAGAGTATTTTTCTATCCTATTTTAGGAGTATTTTTCTAATTGATCAGTGCAAAGAAAAATATTAATTGATTCTCTTTTCATATATTTTACGAGTCCCATATATTTTAGGAGTCTAGTTAATATAATAAAAGTAATTAAATAATAAATTGAATAAAATAGTGAAAATTTTTTTTGTCTAAAAAAGAGTCTTTTAATGAAGGACAAAAAGTTTAAATAGGCTTTCACACTTTTCATATATTACTAGTTTAAGATACGTGCGTTGCACGTGTATTTAATATCAAAGAGTGAAAGTTGTATAGATTTATATGAAAAATGACTCTTCAAATCATATTGTAATTTTATGGTAAAAGTGTAGTTAATGAATAAAATTAAGTACTTTGAAAAATATATAAGAGAATTACTCAATCCAATGTATAATTATAAATAATATTAATTTATTGAACTAAGAAAGATAAAATCAATTATGATGAAAATTACGACGATCCCTAAAACAATTACTCATCGCTACTTTTTATATTGTAATTCTTATTCCACCTGCTTTGACTCTTAACCAAAAGAAAATTGCATGAGGTGTTCATTATTAAATCGCTTTGTGAAGACCATTAAGTTCGTTACGTTTCTATTATTGCAATTTAAGTTTAGGATACGTGCATTGTCCGTGTATTTTGCGTAGATTCATCAAGTTTTCATCTTCAGTATTAGACATTAGTCATCACTCTATCTTCTGTTGACATTCAAATACAGGCACAAGCATAGGAAAACACATTCACCATGTCCCCTTAAAGAAGAGACTTGTAAGACGATCCTAATTAATTTGTTAGCTATATTAACTTCACTTTTACGCATGTATGTATAACATCAATATATTAACTTGAATAGTATAAATGTTTAAAATTCCTAAATATCGTTGTAAGCCTATACAATTTTTAAAAATTTCTATTTAGTGTCCAAACCAAATTAGAACATATTTGCTTTGAGTAAAATCCATTCGAGAATGGTACTCGGGTCCCTACCAAAAAGATTTTTCATATGCAGCCAACACAATTCTAAGTAGAATAATAATAAATGACCTTAAATATACGTTTAAATTAAATTTAAAGAGTATGTTTTCAAAAATATTTTATGAAAAATTATTATAATTCCACTGACTTTTATTTTAATTCCACTGATTTTATTCTGTATCAAAATCATCATATTTTGCTTAAACATATAAATTTTAAAAATTATTAAATAGTTTTAATATACGTTTATGACAATTCTTCAAAAAGCTTGTTAGGCACTTTAATTTTTAAAAAATATGAGAATGAAACAGGTAGACTTTCAACTTTTATAATAATAATAGTTGTTGTTCAAGTGTTGTGAAGTACACACACATGCAAACACATTCACCATGTTTCCTTAAAGAAGAGACTTATAAGACCATTCTAAATAGTTTATTAACTATATTAACTTCACTTTTACGCACATGTGTACCACGCCAATATATTAATTTGAATACTATAAATATTTTAAATTCCTGAATATTGGTGAAAGCCTACATGTTTCTTTGAGATTTTCTATCTGGTGTCCAAAACCACATTAATCTTATTTACACCGAGTAGAGCCATTCGGGGATGATACTCGGGTTTCTATCATTTTTTTTCATATTCAGCCAGCGTAATTCTAAGTAGAACAATAATAAATGACCTTAGACATCCGTTTAATTTAAATTTAAAGAGTATATTTTTAAAAATATTTTACAAAAAATTATTATACTTCCATTGATTTTATTCTTTATCAGAATCATTATATTTTTTACACATGTAAATTTGAAAAGTTATTAACTATTTTTTAATATACATTTATGGTACAATTCTTCCAAAGACTTGTTAGGCACTATAACTTTTTAAAAAATATGAGAATAAAAAGGTTAGTCTTTCAATTTCTACAAGAATAAAAGTTATTTTTCAAATATTGTAAAGTAGAAGTATTATTTTAAAAAAAAAAACCGCTAATTATAGAGAACGGAGTTACTTGGTTAAGATTAAAAAATTTCAAAAGTCTTCCTTATTTTTTTTTAAACTTTGTGTCAAATTAAAGTCAAACAAATAAATTAAACACAGGAAGTAGCACTTATGAGAATCGACTTCTATGAATCTCAATTTATTAATTGAAATAGTTTTCATCTAATACTTCTATTGTTATTCAAAGTATGACATATAAAGTATATAAGTAGTAAGTAAGAATACATTCAAAGTGTCCTTTTTTTAACGCAGTCTTTACCCTACCTCATAGAGATAGATAGACTTTCAAGATTATCACCACAAGTAAATTATTACCTTATCGAGTGCCTTACCGATTGAAAAAGTCTACCTTCTCATACATATAGGCCCGTTTGGCCATGAGAAATTATCTATTTTTTTTTTTCACTTTATTAAATAAAAATGGGGGTCGGCCATGAAAATACTTCAAGTTGTATTTGAAAAAGTGAAACACGTCCACTTCTGTCACAGAAATTTAAAAATAACTTAAATTTATATTCATCACCAAACACACTCCAACTCCAACTTTAACTCCCAAAAAATTGATTTTCATGACCCAAACGTCTACATAGACAATAAAATATATATCTTGTTTGTCAAAAGACTATATATGTGACTTAATTATAAATCCAAATTAAAGATACTAATAACCACAAGCTAATGCTAATATTATGTAAGATATCCTGGGATATGTTCTCTCATAATGGCTTCTGTAACAAATTAAAGCCAGTGTTGTACTTTATCCTTCTGTTAATGACTTTTGTACCACATATCAAACTTAAACTCTATCTGGTATATTTGCTCTGCCCATGCATATGCTATTCCTTAAATAGAATATAACTTTGGATCTTCCAGGATTGCCCATAATCATTTGATACATTGGTGTTATCCTTGTTCCACCACCTATCATGGCCAATGTTCTAGGCAAACTTTTGTTTGCCATGGACTAAGAAATTACCGTTTCCTTGGTATTCAATGTGACCTAATGGACCTTTCACGTCGAGAAATGCCCCTACCAGAAGTGAATCAAGATATTGTTAATTATATTTTGACAAGCAACTCTAAGAACGCCAAAAGCAAGAAAATAAAAAGTATCATATTCTCATTATTTATTCTAATAAAATATTTTAGGACTCCTTTTTCAGTACAAAGTAAAACCTACCATATATTTTGGGAAGTAAAATATACTCCACTATTTATGAATTTTCATATGTTCTATAGTTTCAATAAAAATTTTGTTCATGATGATTGAACCTCAAACTGGAGCAGTTTGATATTTGCATATCTTGCGCGTACCAACTTGTCTCTATAAGCTACAAAATTCAGACAAATGGAGAAAATTTTATTAACAGAAATAAATAAAGAAAATAATAAATAAAGAGACGAGAAGAAAACTAAATTGATGTTCGTATTCACAAAAGTCAGACAAAAGCAAAAAACGCAAATAAAGATGAACAAAAAGCTTCAAAATAAATCCTAAGCAAATTAATTCCATGACCATGTCATTGCCTAAGCTCTTAATCAATTGTGGTATCTTCATCACACTTTTCTACTCCTCCTTCCCCTTCTTCGTCCTCCTCCAAGGGAGGAACCTAAAGCCAACAACGAAATTACTGCCTCATGTTAAGCATCCGAATTCCTCCTAAACCTCTGTTCTCTAACACCAAATGCAGTTGCAAATTCAGGTCGTCTCATGCTTTAGAGTATTGAATTCCGATCAACCAAGAATTGTGGCCTATTCTTTTTGACAGTTGTCGTGAATTCAAAGAACTCCTAAAAAAATGATGATAGTGAATGCAAAAGGACAATTTAAATCAAAATCAAGATAGTAAGAAAATGTAGAAATATGTTATCACCAAAAAATTTGAGTAAGACGTGGAATTTACCTCTCTAGGACCATGAACTGCAGCAATAACTACTCTTGGTATTATATACCAATTTCAAAAGAACCGTATCTACAAACAATCGGAGTAAACAAAGTGATTAGTTGGAGGTAAAAAAAGTAGATTAACATAATAATAATGCAAGTAGAATGAAAAAAATGTAAGTCGTGTTGTATGGGTAAGGAGAGAAAGAAACCTCCATGGAATGACGACCATATAAACGAAGATCTTCCGGATACAGGAACTCCATCCTTGATATGATACCACCAATTCGGCCGGAGATGGAAGCTGCAAGATACAATTGTGCGAACGGAGGTTTTAGAATAATTTAGGGTTTTGACAATTTGTACATTCGAAATATTTATACACACAAAGACACAATTATAATTTCTATGCGTGGTTATGAGTGCTTTTTTTTTTTTTTTCCACTTTCAATTTTTTTAATTTAAATTTGGTTATTATAGTTTTCCATGTTTGTGTATTATTTAAGAGTAATATTTTAGTTCCTCCCATATATTTTAGGATTCAATATTTTAGTTAATATTATATATATAATTAAATAATAAATATAGAAAAAAAGTAAAAAGTCAATTTTGTCTAAAAAGAAGTGTTTTAATTAAGGGCAAAAAGTTTAAATTACTTTTTTAAAAGTCTTTATAATTTTAATATATTATAGATATCGATATAGATATATTATATATATAAATTATAGATAATGTAGCGACCCTTATATTTTTGGAAGCTTTTAAGCCCTTAAAATGTGCGGTACAAATAAACTGTAACATTTATAGAATTTTGGACCACATAAACTAAGGACCCATTTGACCATATTGTATTCACTTTATTTTAGAATATATATTCATTTTATTCCAAAATCATTATTTGACCATAAAAATATCAAAGTGTTGGGGATTTTGAAACACACCCCGAGAGGTGTTTTCGATAATTTTATTTAATTTTACTTTTTAATTAACTTTTTAAAGGAAATTTGAAATTTTTTATTTTCACAAAACAAACCCCATTTAAACATTCACATTCAAATCATATTTTATATTTTTTTAAAAAATATATTTAAATTTTAAATATTAATTATAAATACTATCAACAAACACAATTCTAACTCCAACTTTGAAACTTCTAAATAAAATAAATATATTTTTTATTTCATGGCCAAACAACTTAGAGTTATGTTTGGAACCGCAATGCAGAGAGACTTATTCCTTTTTAAGGATAAACTACATAAATAGGCAAACATCCCTACTATATCTATCTAATCATACATAAGTTTAAATTAATTACACAATTGTATAGACTTTTGGTATTTCGTAGCAAACTCCCTAGATACACAACGTAAACCTCGCCTTTCTCCTTCATGATTTTCAACCTCACCTCCCCTCCATCTTTCTCTCGCCCTCTGCCCTTTTCCCCTTCAAAAAAAAGTCTCTTCCCAAAACTCTAGGCAATCGGACAATAGTGGTGAATTCTCATCGATGATTCTTTCGGGCTACAATGGTGTCTCCGTTGTCTTCATGAATGAGGACGATGATAGTATTGGATTTGAGTCGACCATTTCCTACCAAATGTAGATTGTCGCCGGGGTTTGTACTCATCAATGATGAATTACAGATCTGTGTCGTGATTGGAGTTCTTATCGATCTTCTTGGAAAAAAATTGATAGAGAAAATTTCAGATTTAAAAAGCTTTGGATCCATCAATGAAATTACATGTTTCAGAATTAGTAAATACATTCAGATTTAGATCTTCAAAATTTTCTCAAATTAGAAAACTCCACATATCAACGGAGAAGCATAAAGAGAAGTAGTGGAGTCGAGTAATTAAGAAGATGTGTACTTATATATCCATGTATACCTATTTATGTATCCACCACAGATGAATGCAAAACTTTGTGCAAATACATGTGTATTTGTGTATCTCTATGCAGTGGTGATTCCCTGAAGTTTCTTCTGCTTTTTCTTCTTTATCTTCTTCTAACTATGATTTATGCATAGATACACAACATACAGACTTAATTGATGTATCTAGTATATCTAGATTTATTTGATGAATGTATCAGTGCATATTTGATATCAGATATATGTATTTTTTTATGCAAAATACATTTATCTGAATACACTGTACGAAATTAATGCTGAATAATACTAGATACACTTGACAAAATTAATATGAGATACATCAAATTGGTACTTAATACACTAGATAAGACGGATAGATACACTCTATACAAATTAATTCTGGACAGATCAAATATCAAATTAAATATTTTTAATATACAAAGCTTAAATAGTTCAGATACATATCACTTGTATTGTTTATATACACAGAGTTAAAATTATCTGAAATACATAAATATTTTTAAATATCTCAGATCCACAAACCTTTATTAGTTTAGATACACTATACTTTATATTGGGGTTTGAGATATGTTTTTCTCTCAAAATTTGTTACTCCCTTGATTTTAACATTTTAAAACGATTGTCAGTTGAATCTTTTTATTTTATTTTTAGAGCTGCATGTGTCCTAGAACACAATTTTATGTCACATATCTTTCCTAAACTTTAGACAAATTTTGTAATTTCTAAAACACTGATGCCTCCTATTAATTAGGGTCTAAACCTCCTATATTTATGTAAGTTGCTATTTTTTTAATTTAAAGGACCATGAAGCCCTCATTTTTATTTAACCACAAAGAAAATAAGCTATGTACAACCAAAGACCAAACTTGGACCAACAATGAACCAAGACGACTCAAATGAAAATCTAAGCACAAACAAATAACGGGAAATAGAATGGGTTAACCTCTTTCCAAGTCAGATTTGGAAAGCAAGAGAGACCTCTTATCTTATCCAGGTGTCTCTTTTAGTGGGATGTTGATTAGCAAAGCTGGAGCATTGGTAAGTGTCTTTGATGTGCTAAACTTCCCCCAAAAGTGTAATTCACATGCGAAGATAGCTCGATTAGGGAATCAAAAGACTATTCCGATGGGCTTCTCAAGTAACTCTCCGGTGATGACCAACTGAAAACCTACATAAGCTACTATCCTTTTCAATCTTTTCCCTTTCCCATAGTTTATAATCCAAGATCTTGCTAAAAATTAATCTAGTAAACAACTATTTGCTTTATTTCAATTTCAACACAAGTCACCTTTAAACTCTTACTAGGTGTCCTTTAAAAATAAACCACAAAACCAGCTTCAAGTTATGGACACAGAGAAAGATCTGGTGTAAAAAACCCAAGTTTGAATACGAACAAGTATAACAAGGCTATAGAAAAATTCCTCTATCGATTCTCTGCCGTAGGAATGAACCTCAAAGAGGTTGACACCATCTCTATTAGAATTTCAATTGAGGAATTTTCCATTGTATATCTTATAGTATGAGATGTGAATGCACTGATTGTAACTGTAGATCTACAGAATCCGCAAACATTATACCATTATTTGATTCTCCTATAGATGTGAAGTCTTTAGGAACTTGAAGATCTTCTTTGTACTTATATGTGCTATAGTTTTTAGTCAGAAGCTCTTTTCTTTTAGCATTCAAATTCTCTTGTGAGGGACTTCATTTTTATTAAGATTAATGATAGCTTTAGCATGATTAGGCAGTTATTTGAAAGAGTGGTAGCATATTGTATCTGCAAAATCAGAACACTTGTTAGTTAAAAAATACGTTAGGGTTTGCCTTCTCTAAAAATGTGGTTTGGAATAATGATGCCTCTCCTTCTCTACTCTCTTATTCTTTTCACCACAATGATTATACTATTAAGGGCAATCCCACTCACCTTCCATAATCCTTTTTAGTAAAAATAAGTCTTATCTCTAAAATCAATGGAAGTAAATGATATTCAATGGAATATCCACAACCTATAGCAATAACCATAACTTCAATGTCAATGCTAGTAGTATCAGGAACTTGACACGCTATAGAAAAAACTAAATTTCTACTGTGATTTCTGATGCAAAAGGCTATAGAGCTTAAGACTGGATTACCCCTAGATGCCCCATCAAAATTATATTTAAAGCAACACGTGTTTGGCTTCTTTAAACAAGCAGGGAAAACTTTTATTTGAGTTTGTAATTCTGTAGAAGCTCCACTAGTGAGGACATGAAGATGGGATATTTTGAATTGAATGGCAGTCATATTATTTATTTTTTAATTTTTGTTCACATATGGATCTATAAATTGACTCATCACCATATCCCTCAAACTAGTATCCCCTTGATCGTTCCTTTATTCAATATTTGTCATGCTAAAAAATGGGGTAGTACTTGTAAAACGATTCAAAACCAAGGATCATGATGGTACTTATCGCGGTAAGCCTCGGTAAGCAAGTCTATTACCCAAACTGATATGAAATGATAAGTCAATACCAAAATCCAAGGCAAAACTCTTGGAACGGAGTTAAACCACACATATATAGTAAAAACGGAAATATAATCAAAGATACCAAACTAAATCCCAAAACCTAGTGTCACAGTATAAGAACTAACTAATACAGCTCGAAGTCAAAATATACATAGGATATTCCAAATTAGCAACTTTGTCTCTGAATACAAATAAGACATAGTCTAAATAACAAAAGGTAGTAGTCAACTTCAGATGCATAGATCAATTGCTACCTCGAATAAACTCCAAATGTCGCCTGAATTAGTTATCCGTGCAGCATACTCGTACCTGAATCTGCACAGAAAGGGTGCAGTAGGGATGAGTATGGTCCAATTATACTCAGTAAGTATCATATACCGACTGAGTAAAGTAGAAAATAAAGCATATAAACATAAACTATAGGCATGTCACTGATGCGCCGTGGAAACACGACACATTCGATGCTTAAAAACAAGGAATTTATGCTTGTATTTAGGTTATTTTGGTGGATATGAGGTGTTTGTTGGTTGATTACAGGAAAAATAGGTACGAAGCACCTTGGAATAAAAAGTAGAAGAAATCTTTAAAAAAGATGAGGTCTGTTCATCCTACAAGTCAACTTACAAGTCGTCATCAAATCATATGACTCGTAGGCTTACTCGTGAAAAAAGCAGTAGCAAAAGTTAAGCTGAAGGATCTAAGTGAAAGATGTTCACGACTCGTAACGAGTCACTACGGGTCGTGTCAAGAAATCGTACAAAAAACAAAAACTCAAGACCTCATACAAAGGTGAAGTATGAAAAGAAGATGTGTTATAAAGTTTAATGACGATTTAGAGTGATTAGCCGTGAGCTAACCTGTGTACAAAAGCCATAAAGAACAATGCCCAGGTGGTTATGAGTGAAGGCCACGAGTCGTAAGTTATGTTTACGACTCGGGAGGATGAATCATAAGGATAAAAGAAACCTGAAGCTCTGTGTCACGACCTGATTCATATGTTGTGCTGGTACCTATAAAAACCCACTAGTAGGTAAGCGAACACCGTAACTCAGAGCTAATGCAATAGGTTATCATGGTAGAAATACTCGACAAGGGCCATAATAGATGAAGACTATCATAAACAACAATTTTCCACAATAGCAAATAAACTGCGAATGCCAATTCCCTCGACCTGATAAAATAAGCACAAGAGCATCTAAGTTCGACAATAGGAAATACAACTGAAGGTCTAAATAGTCTTATACATCGGTCTTGAATACAAAAAACTGAATATAAATCTAGGAGGGAAATGGGCAACTCAAAACTCCAACAGCTCACCCTATCACTGGAAAATCAACACTACACGATCTCAACTCAGTGGCAATAACTAGTACTTGTGTCTTTATTAAAAAGGTACAGAAGTGTAGTATGAGCACCAAAACAACAGGTACTCAGTAGGCATCATCGACCATTTGAGCTAAATTATGATATAAAGCAAAATAATATCTCAAGTCACGATAATAAATTGAACCTGAATCATCTTTATCATTACTGCACAAAATAATTAATCAGCGAGAACAATAATACGACAACTCATATCCATACATACCGATATCATCATAATAAATGAATAATCAACCTGGAAGCGTAAAGCGACATAAATACATATATAACCACATAAACACCAAGTTAAACATGCATACAACCATTAGAGCATAAAGTAAAAGAACTAACCACGGCGTCCCATACCACTAGGGAGTACAACCAAAAGAATAAAGTAAAGAACTTATCACGACGTCCCATACCAATGGAGAGTGCATCAGTAAATCAAATCATCAACGTATTAAAACATATATATATATACATATATCCAACTCACATTTATCCATGGTTTCCAAATTTCCCATCAATGGTTATTTGCCAAGATCTATAATCATCATTAATTATCGTAGTTGAATTAACATATACCAAAGTAATCATAACCATAGTCATTTAGCCATTTAGATATCTATGATATCAATACACTCTATCTAGTCATTATTAACTAACCAAAACTTATTATTATTAGGCTACTAATCTACTAGTCCTTATAGGGTCTCCATTATCGCCTAACCGATTCTTTATATAATCCTCAATCACGAGATAACACTAACTAGTATTCAATAAATAACCAACCTCCACAACTAGTCGAGGTGCACTGCAAATCAATAGGTGCCCTTTGGCCAAAACTTACTTCTAGTTATCATCGTCACACCCCTTTTTCGTCCGAAGGTCGAGTCAAAGAGTTTTTACAATTAAAGTGATGGTATTGAGTAGGGATTATTTTAATTACAGAGTCGCTACTCGAAATTGAGTTATAGTGTTCCAAGTCACCTTATTGAATCCCTAATCAAAAGAAAATGACTCTTTATTAATCTGCAAAAATAAAAGATCGGGTAAAGAATTTTGTTGACTGAGGGGAAGGTGTGAGGCACCCCTCAAGTCCCGTGGTTCTAGCACGGTCTCTTTTATTGACTTATCTTGACTTAAACTATTTTGAATAAATCGTATTAAGGCCTAAATTCACTTATTTTATTAAAAATCATCTATACATCTTATATTAAACTAGTGAAAAATAATTTTAAAAAATATTTACCAAGGTGCATTATTGCATCCTTGAATTATTTATAAATATCCCAGAAAGATGGATATGCCGCATTCTTAATTAAGATGAATATTTTAAACGTACCTAAAACTTATTTAGCATTAAAGACGTTGGTTAGTCTCTTGAAAATTCGATATCATTTTCCTATTCATTTTTACCGTCTTTCTTTCTAATTTTTTTTTGTTTACCAAACCACCTTTCCTGAATGACAACCTAACTACAGATCCAAATAATGTCAAATCCTAATTATCAAAATAACTGTGTTGATTGTCGGTGGCCGATGGAATGGGAAATGTGAACATCGGGTTAATGGATGTGTGTTGGGATACTCGGACTAACCGAGTAAATAGTCCCTTTAACACCCACTGACCCAAGTCCCCAAGGCCAGGAAACTCAAATTCAGAATAGAAAAAGGAAGTCAGATATATAAATTCACTGTTATTTGGTGCCAAATCAAAATCCATTATTAGATAACTAGATTTATTATGCTATACAATAATATGCTATAAGAGTACATCTAGGTATTTATCGATACAAATACATAAGCGAACCAAAAGGACTTAAAAAAATGTTGGTGGTGAAGACAAAAGAAGCACAATACCGATACATTTGCATAAAGGGTATCACACAAATCATCAAGTAAACCCAAGAAAAAGATAATAAATTCATGACATGAATTGAATTAAACTTATTTGCCATTTATATGAGAAAGAATAAATAATTGAAGTAAAGGGTATTTGAATGAATTAGTTGAATGAATCTTGTAATGAAGGAATAAAGGATATGTTGGTTCCTTAAATTCGAAAAAAGACTTCACACAATCGCTATAATTGCCTTTCCATTTATGTTTTGGTAAAATAACAAATGCCTGCTGCCTTTTACTTTAATAATAATAATAATGATGATTTTATCTAAGGTGAAAATCATATTCCCTCCCAACTTTGTGTTAAAAACAAACAAACCCCCTTTTTTGGTTTTTGCATGCATGTATATATGAATTCTAAGAAGTTGTTTATAACACAATACACACTAATTATTTGTAACTAACGCAATTTACATCTTTAAAATTAATAACTTTGAAATTATCTCATTTAAAATTCAAAGTCAATATAACTTACATTATCTTCAAAAAAAAATCACACGAATTACAAATAAAGATGTAGAGCATAAACTAGCTAATTAATTACACATACAAAATAATATGACAAACCATTGGAATAACTTCATTCATGCTTTAATTCCAAAAAGAAAATAAAATTATAAATAAAGAATCCGAATAAGAACCTGTGTGGTAGAATAACTAAAATATAAACAAGAACGTATTCACAGGAAAAACTTGAAGAAAACCCGAACTTGAACTCAAATCGTCACTTTTTTTTTCCCTTTCTCTCAAGTCTGCCTTTCTCTTTTTCTCCCTTTGATTTTTTTTATACTTATCTTTTCTGTCCTTTTTTCCTCCTCTAATCTCTCCTCTTTGTTACTTTCCTTTTCTTTTCCTTCAAAATGTTAGTCTTTTTTTAGTTTTCTTTTCTGTCTGAACCTTTTTTTTTGTGTACATGTCCGTGTGTGTATGTGTTGTGTTATATAAGTGATAGGATGTGTAGTTGAGGGAGTTAAGGGGGTTGAGAAAAAGGTGGGGGTGGTTGGGGTAGCTTTTTAGGATTTTTTTTTTAAATTAGATAACATAGAAAATAATTGAGATAAAATAAATTAAAATAAAAATAATAATACTATAATAATAAAATATTAATTAATTATGTTTTTATTTTAAAAAAATGCAAGAAAAGTTTATAACTAGCCTATAAAATATATTTAAAAATATGAAACTTACTAGATTATTTATCAAAATTAAAAGGAAAAAGTATTTTTGAATTTATTTTATTATTATTTTTATTAAAAAATAAAATAAAAATACCCCAAAAATGTAAATTTATTTATTTATTTATTTTTAATTAATTTTTTTTTTAAATGAAATAAAAGCTAAAATAAATATTGAAAAAAATATAAATATTTAATATTGAAAAAAATAGGTTACAACCCGGGAAGGGTAAAAAATCATGTGTCTACATTTTACCCCTCTTTGAGTGAAATCTCGAAGAGTTTTCATACAAAGAAGTAGACAAAAAGATGATTTTTGATCCTCTGATTATTCGGAAGGTGAAGAAAAAATAAAATAAGAGGAAATAAAAGATGTGTCCGAGTTCTAATTTTGGACCGCCTACATATCCCGAGTTATAAGGGAATCAAGTTACGTGTAGTTCAATGAGGTAGAATGATAAGACAGTGAGTTAGAATTCGAGTCAAGTTTCATCGAGTCTTCGGTTTCTGACTTTCTGCTTTTACATTAAAATGAATAACAAAAAATAAAATTGAGATACAAGTGAAAGATCCTATCTATGCTGATTTTCTGGAATCTTGACTTGAATCTTCATGACTTCTCAAATGGTGAGATACTCGTTATCCTGAGTTGAACTTAAAACATGAAATATTTCTTCTCATTGGCTTTTGGCATTAGAGAGGAACTTAATAATTGATTTATTCTTCAAACTTTTCTCTGACTTGAACTTGACAATTTCCACCCTATTCTTTAGGCGGGCTCCTGACTTACTTTTTCCTATTCACCCTGTTTGTCAGGCGGGCTCTTGATTTGTTATTTCTTCACCATGTTGTTCAGGCGAGCTCCTGACTTATTATTTCTTCACTTGATAGTATTTATCCTATTCTTCAGGCAGGCTCCTGGACTTACTTTTCCTTTACCCCATTCTTCAAGCAGGCTCCTGGACTTACTTTTCCTTCACCTTGTTCTTCAGGCGGGCTCCTGGACTTACTTTTCCTTTAGTCTGTTCTTCAGGCGGGCTCCTGAACTTGCTTTTCCTTCACCCTGTTCCTCAGGCGGGCTCCTGAACTTGCCTTTTCTTCACCCTGTTCTTCAGACGGGCCCCTGGACTTGCTTTTTCTTCACCCTGTTCTTTAGGCGGGCTCCTGCAATTTCTTTTTCTTTACCCTGTTCTTTAGGAGGGCTCCTGCACTTGCTTTTTCTTCACCCTGTTCTTCAGGCGGGCTCATGGACTTGCTTTTTCTTATTTTTCAAATATGTTCCTGAACTCAAAATAAAAGATGAAATAAAAAAATAACATCCCATTCTTCAGGAGGATCCTGAACAAAAATAAATTCCCATTCTTCAGAAGGGTTCTGAGCAAAAAGTAAATTTCCAGTCTTCAGGAGGGTCCTGAGCAAAAAGTAAATTTTCATTCTTTTGGAGGGTCCTGTCCCATTCTTCAGGAGGGTCCTGAACAAAAAATAAATTCCCATTTTTCATGAGGGTCCTGAGCGAAAAGTAAATTCCCATTATTCAGGAGGATCGTGTCCATTCTTCAGGAGGGTCCTGAGCATAAAATAAATTTTCATTCTTCAGGATGGTCCTGTCCCATTCTTCAGGAGGGTCCTTACCTGTCCCATTCTTCAGGAGGGTCCTTAGAAAAAAATAAATTTCCATTCTTCAGGAGGGTCCTATCCCATTCTTTAGGAAGGTCCTGAGCATATAATAAATTTCCATTCTTCAGGAGGGTCCTGTCCTATTCTTTAGGAGGGTCCTGGGAAAAAAATAAATTCCTATAAACACGAACAAAATTTTTGCCCCAGTTTACACTAGAAAATTTCATAAGTGTCATCAGATGACAACTTTTAAAAAGTACAGTAAAGAGGGTGAATCAAGGCTTTGCTAAAGAAATGCATTTCTTCAAAGTAAAACTAATGACCAAAATCAAGAAATGCATCTACTAACACATGGAACTTAAATTGCCCTGATAAGAAAATGCGTCTCCTAGGGGTTAAATAAAATGACTCAACTAGAAAGTGTCTTCTAGGAGTGAATAGTCAAGTTAGGAAGTGCGTTACCTAACAAACGGAACTTAAATTATTCAAACTAGAGGTTAAATGAAAGGAATAGACTAGAAAGTGCGTCTTTTCACAGTAAAAATGATGACCAAAACTAGAATGTGCGTCTCCTAAGAGTTAACATGGAAGAATATAACTAGAAATTGTGTCTTCTAGGAGTCAAGACTCAAGTTAGGAACTGCTTCACCTACCAATCAAAACTTAAATTATCCAGACAAGGAAGTGAGTCTCTTAGGGGTTAAATGAAATGACTCGACTATAAAGTACGTCTTCTAGGATTTAAGGTTCAAGTTAGGAAGTGCGTTACCTAATACATGAAAACTGGCTTACCCAAATAAGGAAGTGCGTCTCATAGGGGTTAAATGAAATGACTCAGCTACAAAGTGCATTTTCTAGGAGTGAATGTTCAAGTTAGGAAGTGTGTTACCTAACAAAAAAAACTTGGATTATTCATATTAGGAAGTGCATCTCTTAAGGGTTAAATGGAATGACTCGACTAGAAAGTGCGTCTTCTAAGCAAGAAGGTTAAAGTTAGGAAGTGCGTTACCTAACAAATGAATCTTAAATTACCCAAACAAGGAAGTGCATCTCCTAGGGTTTAAATGCAATGACTCGACTAGAAAGTGCATCTTCTAGGAGTAAATGTTGATGAGTTTAACTATGATTGTGATTACTAATCATGTGTAACAATATTGCCTCTTGCATTTTCAAAAGTGAGAAATTGCATCTTTTGATATTTAGGATTTGAAGGTAACATGTGTGTTTGTTTCATACAAAGAAAACTTTTTAATTTAAAAACACGGTGGTTGATTTGTGTCATTTGGCTATTGAGGCGACCGTTTTTACACTTGTGATGCTTAGCTCCATTGCAAATCATTGATGGGTATTGTTGACTTGTCATACTTTTGACCCTAAATTCTGGCTACTAAAAGTATTTAACTCAACTCGTATTTCCCTTGCATGATGCCTCTGGGTTTAACTTCTAATGCACCTTTTATTCTTATGAGTCCAAAAAACTGTCAGATGACAAGCATTCTCGAGTACCTTGCTTTACTCTTGAAATATGTTATCTTTATGTGTCGGCCCTTTGTCTTGCTTTGCACAACTGAAGGAGTTGGTAGCAAGTTTTGAAGTCCTTCCTCACTTGTTTTGACATAAATTTTACTAAAAAATACATGAAAGATGACGATAGTGATTTTTCTTTTGACCACAAAGACATAAAAATCAAAAATAAAAATAAAAAATAAAATTAATAATAAAAGGGAAAGACAATAGACATCCCTTTGTTTTTCAAAAATGTTGAAAAGAAACACTTATCTGGGTGTGACAACTGATTCCAGTGATTATAACATACATTTTGAATTAAACAACCTAATCTAACCAAACTAATCACTATCAACTTTTGCCCACTCATTGAATTTGAAATATAGCCATTCTTGCACTTGTTCCCTCTGGATTACAATCCTCCTTAGGCTAGTTGCACCTTAATGGGTTTTCACCAATGAGCCTATGTCATTTTCATTTCTTTTTCAACTCACCGTTGTCTTATGATGTCCAAAAGAATTTTCACCGATAATACTCTCTCATTTTTTGTTATTCTCACAACTCACTGTCGTCTTATGGTGCCTAAGAGGGTTTTCACTAATAAGGCTCTTTTTTTTTTTTGAAAGAAAATGACGCCCAAAGTATGAAACATCATGCACTCAAACATGTTTAGCCTTGACATTCTCAAAGATCAATCTGAAGGTCTTTCTTTGATTGTAACTTGACTTTTGGAACGAGTTAGAAGAAAAGGGTAGCATGAGGCTAAAAAATATACATGACATTGGGTGAAGTTACAACTTTTGGAGTTGACTCATAAAGAAAATAATTTTTTGCCCTAGTTTTATTTCATACTGGGTAACTTGAATTTTTTACTTGGTTGGACCAAACCTCAGAGTAGGGATGCCTACGTATCTTGTCGTAGCAAGAATCAGGTCAAACGTAGTTCATAAAACTCATTCTTTTGTTTGATTTTTTTACTCTAACTTTGACTTTATTTTCTTTCGACTTTTTCATCGACTTTTCTCTTTTTGAGATTTTTTTGACTATATTTATCTTTCTTGATACCTTTCTTTTTTCTTTGACTTTTCAGACTCTATTTTGATTCCAATAGAGGTGTATGAAAGAAAATAAATTAAAGCTCAAAGGGGTAACAAAGGATGACACAACATTTGGTAGAAGAATGAAATGCCTTCATCATATCAATCCTTAAAAATACAAGTACATAACATGCAATGAGAGAGTACAACATAAAGATCATGCACATCTTTACAACATTCACCTTGACTGAGCAAATCCATATGTGTCACTTCTTTCATGTTTGTGAAATATACAGACTTATTTGTGTTGTACTTTCCTCATCCTCATAACAGATGACTAATGTTTTTTATTTTAGCTAACTTTCTTTTTCTTTTCCTGACAATAAAAACTATATATCCTCTGGTTGATCTCATTCAAAATGATTGGGATAAACTTTCTTATTGAAGACCAAGTCATTTTTTATTCGTAAAGTTATTGCCTCAATACATTCAAGTGAGGCTGTAACTAGGGCAAACATCTCAACAGTTTTCTTATTATTTTTTTTAAAATTTTTTTCTCTAGGTTCTTGATCGAATGTTTTAAGATTAAACTAGGTTTTAAGATCTGGCTGAAAATTCAACACGCATATTACATCACTAGAATCACCAGAGAAAGAGCTGTCTAAAGAAAAAAAAAGACAATCAAACAATGGATATTAAAAAATAAAAATAAAAGGGACACACATTTGTTGACAGAAATATATAAGGGTTTGAGAAAAATGATAATAAAATAAGACAAGATAGATCCCAAACTACAACCCTAAAATAATTTGTATAAGAAAAAAGAAAATAAAACAGACTACCAAGGCTCTCTTTTTACAAGGAGCAAAGTGATTTCTGAATTGCCGAGTTTGACATTTTAGCCACTGATTTGCACGTCAGCTTTAATGAAGTCTCCACAATCATTGCTACCTTATCAATTTTAAGCCCTAAGTATCCTGAACTATTTTGAGACTATCAATCCCCATCGGACTCTATTCAAAATAAGCTATCGATAGTTTTTCTTTCCTTACTCCTCTTAGTTGACTACAAAACATTTTCAGATGAGCCAAAAGATCACCATGTCCCTTGTACATGTCCAACTTTGGTATTTTGGACTCTAGAGGAAAGTGAACATTATGAAACATGTACAAATCCTCGTAAGAAACTCTCTTTTTCTCTCCAAGTACTTGTATGTTTCTCATATTTTGCTCCAATTTTTTCACTTTCTAGGCTATTTCTTCTTATTCCTCATTTTTAACAGTCTACACCAACTCATATCAGACCTTATACCATTTTTTTGTGGGTCATCTTACCTGATCTTTGGACCTAGTGTTGTATGGATGAGAAGCCAACTTATCCACAAACCAACCACCTTAACACTATTTTGATTTTGGTGAAAACTAATGTGTCAAAGTTCAAAATTTTTTTTAAGACCACCGAATCCATGAAGGACTGCTTATGTATCTCATTAAGATGAGAATTAGGTATGCATAGTTCATAAAATATATGTCATACAAAACTCAGCCTTAAGATCCCTAAAGGTTCAGGGTTGTTAAGATTTATACGTAATTTTTATTTTGTAAAAACTTAGCCTCATAATCCCTAAAGATTCAGGCCTATTAAGATATATAAAAATTGGACTTGAGGATTAGAAAAATAATTATAAAAGTAATCATATTTTCAAAATATTATCCAATAAATCTATGAATAATTTTTCAAAAGATAGGGTCGTACCCCTAAAAGGACTTCCTACGTATCCCACTAAATAGTGAGAATCAAACCCTCATAGTTCATGAAGACCTTAAAAACTATACATATTTTTTAATTTCCTTGAAAAAAATGATTCATTAAATTTGAGGACAAAAACTCTCTTAGGTTTCGCTAAGTTGCCTAAAAGCCGATCAATAATAAAAGAAGCCTTTCAAATAAATGTCAAAGAGCATATAGAATGCACATGTTGGTCATTATAAAGAGGGACACCTGTCCTAGACAGACCCGACCCTTGTGCTGAGTCCCGCTAAGTCAAATGCATATGATGCAAATAAAGCGGAACCTAATAGGGATAACCAGATTCTGAGTTTCAGTTTTACTAAGCTTAGCCTGATAGGGATAGATGTCTAAACTGGGTAAGAGTGGACACTCGAGTCGGGGAGGGACACCTTATTCGGTAGTAGTGCTACTCTGCCTTTTTTTTCCATCCAAACCCCGCCTAACATGTGTGACTATAATTCTTCACCAGGTGCCTTGACACTCCGGCTATCTAAAAAAAAAAGTAAGATACATATGCTGCATTCCTTCTATCCTATTTCAGAGACTTAGAGGGGGTGCGTGAGAGAAGATAGTTTATAATACAGTTCAACAATATCAAAGCAGTAAATGAGAGACAAATAACACATAAGGAAAATAAACACAATATAAAAAAAAATTAAAGCAAGTAAAGTCAATATCAAAAGCTCAAATTCTAGTTAATCCCCAGTAGAGTCGCTAGAGATGTCATACCCCTTTTTTGCTCGAAAGTCAAGTCAAAGGGTTTTTCTAATTAAAGTGACGGTATTGAATAGGGATTATTTTAATTACAGAGTCACAACTTGGAATTGAGTTATGGTGTTCCAATTTCCTTATTGAATCCTTTATAAAAAAGAAATGACTCTTTGTTTGTCTGCAAAAAAAAAAGGTCGCGTAAAGAATTCTGTTGACCAAGGGGAAGGTGTGAGGCACACCTCGAGTCCCGTGGTTCTAGAACGGTTGCTTTTATTGACTTATCTTGACTTAAACTATTTTCAATAAATCGTATTAAGGCCTAAATCACTTATTTTATTAAAAATCGTCTATACATCTTATATTAAACTAGTAAAAAATAATTTTAAAAAATATTTTCCAAGGTGCATTATTATATCCTTGAATTATTTTTAAATATCCCAGAAAGATGCATACTCCGTATTCTTAATTGAGACGAATATTTTAAACGTACCTAAAACTTGTGTTGCGTTAAAGGCGTTGGTTAGCCTTTTGAAAATTCGATATCATTTTCCTATTCATTTTTACCCTCTTTCTTTCTCATTTTTTTTGTTTAACAAACCACCTTTCCTGAATGACAACCTAACCACAGATCCAAATAATGTCAAATCCTAATTATCAAAATAACTGTGTTGATTGTCGGTGGCCGATGGAATGGGAAATGTGAACATCGGGTTAATGGATGTGTGTTGGGATACTCGGACTAACCGAGTAAATAGTCCCTTTAACATCCACTGACCCAAGTCCCCAAGGCCAGGAAACTCAAATTCAAAATAGAAAAAGGAAGTCAGATATATAAATTCACTGTTATTTGGTGCCAAATCAAAATCCATTATTAGATAACTAGATTTATTATGCTATACAATAATATGCTATAAGAGTACATCTAGGTATTTATCGATACAAATACATAAGCGAACCAAAAGGACTTAAAAAAATGTTGGTGGTGAAGACAAAAGAAGCACAATACCGATACATTTGCATAAAGGGTATCACACAAATCATCAAGTAAACCCAAGAAAAAGATAATAAATTCATGACATGAATTGAATTAAACTTATTTGCCATTTATATGAGAAAGAATAAATAATTGAAATAAAGGGTATTTGGATGAATTAGTTGAATGAATCTTGGAATGAAGGAATGAAGGATATGTTGGTTCCTCAAATTCGGGAAAAGACTTCACACAATCTCTATAATTGCCTTTCTATTTATGTTTTGGTAAAAGAACAAATGCTTACTGCCTTTTACTTTAATAATAATAATGATTTTATCTTAGGTGAAAATCATATTCCCTCTCAACTTTGTGTTTAAAACAAACAAATCCTTTTTTTTTTTCGGTTTTTGCATGCATGTATATATGAATTCTAAGAAGTTGTTTATAAAACACTACACACTAATTATTTGTAACTAATGCAATTTACATCTTTAAAACTAATAACTTTGAAATTATCTCATTTAAAATTCAAAGTCAATATAACTTATATTATTTCAAAAAACATCACACGAATTACAAAGAAAGACTTAGAGCATAAACTAAATAATTAATTACACATACAAAATAATATGACAAATCATTGGAATAACTTCATTCATGCTTTAATTTCAAAAAGAAAATAAAATTATAAATAAAAAATTCGAATAAGAACCTGTGAGGTAGAATAACTAAAATAGAAACAAGAACGTCTTCACCAGGAAAACTCGAAGGAAACCCGAACTTGTACTCAAATCGTCACTTTTTTAAAGAATTAGCCTAAACTCAATATTCGGCATATCCTATTTCTACTCGCCATTTAACACTAGTGAGAATCACACTACTAAATAAGTGATTAGGATTAAAAAATTATGACCAACATCCCAAGATTAATATCATATCATCAAGGCATACACACAGATGTAATCCTATAAAGGCATAATCACATAAACATATTTACACATGTTTACCATACATAACATTAACATATCCTCCGGATGTACCGGGAATCATAATATCATCAATATATCCTACGGATGTATCGGGCATCATAATATCATCAATGTATCCTCCGGATGTACCGGGCATCATAATATCATCAATATATCCTTTGGATGTACCGGGCATCATAATATCATCAATATATCTTCTGAATGTACCGGACATTCTAATAGTATCAATGTATTCTCCGAACGTACAGGACATCATCATAACATTAATACCTCTATCGGATCCATTGGGCATCACCATAACATCAATATATCCTCCGAAATTGCTGGGCATCAACATAGCGTCAATATATCCTCCGACCTTTCCTGGCATCAACATAACCTCAATATCCATCATGACATCAATATGCACAATTTGTATATATATCGTCATATCAATAACAAATGCAAGCCCAACTAAGAATGGAGCGGGAAAGAAGTAATAAAAGATATATCATCACTCCTTATCATTTATGATCAATGCAATACATTAGTAGGTGCATAAGCATGCATACGCATTTTGTAGAAACATTTTACACATTACCGGGCTTGACATGATTATTAGTATGATCACTAACAAGTCATGGTTATAGTTTCTAGAACCCCTCTTTATTAGCTTAATTTACAATACTAGCACAAAAGGGCTCTTTTGCAAACATTAGTATCGTCACTAGGCTTGAGCATAATATGAGTGATGACATAATCCAAGGCTTACATAGTAAACTAACCAATAAATCAAGTGATGGCATAGTCATGGATTCTATTTACAAGGTTATCCCAATGCTATCCAAATAGTGACAATGAGATCACAATCAAGCATGCACATTATTTCCAAAACAATATAATGAATAAACCATTCACCGGGTGTAGTCATGCTATTACCAATGGCACATTATAGGCGATCAATACGTATCTAGGTCACTAATGAAGATACATAATCCAAGCTTAAAGCGGGTCAAGTTCCACTTCTACCATCCCAAATTAGCTTCTTTAAGTCTAACTTCTACCCAAAATTAGACTAAGTTATCTAAATCATGTCTCAAAGGTTTATCGATCCACACTAGTTCTATAGGACTATCCTTCCTCAAGAAATACTTTTAAGTCACTCAAGTATTTAGGCCAATTCCATAACTAGGCATATCTATGTCAACTTACTCTTAAGGTGAGTGAACAAAGTCACTTCTGTCTAACTAGAGCAACTAGAGCCTTATCATACTATCCATGAGATAACAAGTCTATCTAACCAAGGTTCTAGACTATGAGTCAATTACCACACTTCATGTGTTCAAAAGCCTAAGTGATTCAACTAGCCCAAAACATTTTCATCTACCATTCCGACATTTAAGACGCCTCCCAAACTTATTAAGATATCTAAGTCATACCATATGAAAGCTCAATCTAACTACAAGTAAGCCTACCCTACCTCAAATCCAAATATAGTTCATGAACCAACAATTTTTGCTTTCCCTTTCCTCGAAGCTTCCTCACTGAAACAAGCTACCAAAAACATAATCTAAGCATTATTACGAGAATATCAACACCCATATTGCACCATTGTGCTTCGGGTCCAACATGACACCAAAACCCCTTAGTGGGTCCCACATATAAAAAATAAGTTTTCGAGGCCAACCCAATGTTCAAATACCATGAGGGAGTTATAACCCTCAAGAAATTTATGCAAATCAATGATATTTTAGGCTTAAACCAAGCTTCAAGCCATTTAGGGTATTGGGTCTAATAATCAAGAATTCAACACTAAAAATTGAGGAATCTTACCTTAGATTCGATGCTAATCATGAATATGCAAGTTGTTTAAGATCTCAATCAACACCCAAGACTTGCAAGTTGTTTAAGATGTCAATCAACACCCAAGACTTACTTTAAGGAATACTCTCTCCATTAGGGCTTTAGAGACTAAGAAATAAAAAAAATTGCCAAATTCTCAGCCAAAACTGCACTTGAATATATCTTGCTTAGGACTATAGGAGAAACGATCGCGCACACGCACTTGACGCAATTGCAGCCATTGCGATCGCTCTAAGGTTCCCATGATCGCGATATCTCCAGCCTCTACAGACAACAACTAGAACTTGGAATTTGATTCCAAGTTTTGGCCAATGCCTTAGGATGTATCCACAATCTAATATGAGCTAAAGAATCTGCAACCATACTGATTTCGATGTTTTAGATACATTGGCAAAATCAAATTTTCCATTCGAGGTCATTTAGACCAAATGTGGATCCTACACCTGAATTTCCAATTTCTCAACTCTCCGAATAATTGGTCGAAATAAGTTCAGGTGTAGTGGAACCCAAACCAAAGGTTTACCCAGCCTAAAATTGATATTCCAGAGCTGCTGGTACAGTTAGAATACTCATTTGATATCATTTTATTAAAGTTTTTTCTTGGTAACCATTTGGAACCAATGAAGACTTCTAAACGGGGAAATGGTTCTACAAACCAAATGAACTGCCTGGTAACTGAACTATCAGTTCCACAGGACATAAATGACTTGGGATAGCTATGGAAGAGCTCTAATGGCAGAAATAAGTAAAATCACGAGAACTAACTTGAAGGGTCATTACAACATCCACTACTAAGAAACCTTTATCCCCGAAAGTTAAAGATGAAAAAATACATGCAGTCTCAAACAAATTAGGATGTTGAGCTCGTATCTTGCTCTAAATCTCCCAAGTGGACTCCTCCATTGGGTGGTGCTTCCACTAGACCTTAACTATAAGAATCTCTCTAGTACACAACTGCCTTACATTACTAGCCTAAATAAGCATGGGCACTTTCACAAAGGTTAACTACTCATCTAACTGGACTGAATCCCACCTAAGCGCATAAGACAAATCAGGAATATTCTTCTACAACATAGAAACATGGAAAATTGAATGAACAACAGCGAAATCTGAGGGCAAGGCTAACTCATAGGCCACCCCACCAACTGCATGGAGAGCCTCAAAAGTACCAATGTATCGAGGGTTGAGCTTACCTTTCCTTTCGAACATCATCACACCCCTCATGGGAAAAAAAACAAAGGAACACGCAATCTCCAACTCCGAATTTCAAGGCATGAAGCCTACGGTCGGCATATGCCTTCTACCTACTCTGGGCTGCTCTTAGCCTATCCTGAATCATCCTAACTCTATCCAATGAATCCTAAAGCAAATATGTACTACAAGGTCTTACCACGGAAGTCTAAAACCATCTTATCAGAGAATGACACCTCCTTCCATACAAAGCCTCATAAGGAGCCATCTCAATACTCGAATGATAACTGTTGTTGTAGGCGAACTATGCCAAAGCTAAGTGCTAATCTCACTGTTCTCCAAAATCCATAACACATCCTTGGAGCATATGCTTAAGCACCTGAGTAGTCCGATCAAACTTACTATCTGACTGCGGATGAAAAACTATACTCAAATCCACTCAAGTACCTAACTCCTCCTGGAATTCTCTCCAAAATCCCAAAGTAAATACTGAACCACTGTCCGATATGATAGAAATAGGCACCCTATACAAATGAACTATCTCTCCGACATAAATCTGGGCCAACTTAGTCAAACGATCCACAATAACCCAAATACCAACAAGATCATGGGAACTACAGGGCAAACCACTAATGAAGTCCATAGTAATCTGTTCCCACCACTCGAGAATGGGAAATCTTTGAGTCAATCCACTTGGATGCTGATGCTCGACCTTAACTTGCTAACAACATACGCAGCAAGCCATAAATCTGCCTTATCTCTTTTCATCCCATCCCACCAGTAATGCTGCATTAAATCTCTATACCTCTTGGTTGTACTAAGATGAATAAAATATCTAGAGCTGTGAGACTGATGGAGAATAGACTGAATCAAATTATCAAGTCGGGGAACACAAATGCAACCCTGAAATCTCAAAATACCATTGGAATCAACGGTGTGCTTCCCAGACTCACCACTCACTACCTAAACATGGAGAAAACATAACTTTCTATCTTTATAATGACAATCCCAAATCTACTCAAATAGGGAGGACCTTACCTACACATAGGCCAAAATCCTCGTAGGATCTGAAATATCAAAGCAAATTATCAAATTGGCTAAGGACTGAATGTCTCATCCTATGGGCCTATGAGAAATTAATATGCATGCCAAGCTACCCATACTCACTGCCTTGTGACTCAAGGCATCAGCTACCACTTTTGCCTTACCCGAATGATACAAGATGAAATATCATAGTCCTTTAACTACTCCATCCATCTATGCTGGTGAGCATTAATCTATCGCTATGTCATGAGATACAGAAGGCTATGATAATCGGTGAAAATCTTATAATATACCTCATACAACTAATGCCTCCAAATCTTGAGCGCAAAAACGACAACCACCAATACTAAATTATGAGTGGGGTAGTAACGCTCATGTACTTTGAGCTATCTAGAAGCATAAGAGATGACACAACCCCGCTTTATCAAAATACAACCAAGACCAACCCTACAAGCATCACAAAACATGATGAATCCTTCACCCTTACCTGGAAGAACTACTACTGGAGCTGAAGTAAGACAATCCTTGAGCTTTCCAAAGCTCAACTCACATTTCTCGAACAATCAGAAAGGAACTTACTTTCGAGTCAAGCTCTCAAGAAAGCTCCTGTAATAACTATCCAAACCAATGAAACTTTGAACCTATGTAGGAGATGTAGGCCTATCCCAATCGCGAATCGACAAAATCTTAGCCGAGTCTACCATAATACCGGCTTTAGACACCATATGACTAAGGAAAGACACTGACTTAAGCCAAAACTCACACTTGGAGAACTTAGCAAAAAGCACATGATCTCGCAAGGTCTGAAGGACAATCCTTAAGTGCTATGCATGCTTCTCACTACTCCTTAAATACACAAGAATGTCATCAATGAACACAATAACAAAGGACTCTAGATATTTTCTGACTACGCGGTTCATCAATTCCATGAACGCGGCTGGGGCATTTGTCAACCAAAACGACATCACCAAAAACTCATAATGACCATAACGGGTCCTAAAAGATATCGTCAGGATATCCTTAACCCGAATCCTCAACTAGTGATAATCAGACCTCAAATCAATCTTAGAAAACATGGCTGCACCCTGAAGCTGGTCAAAAAAGTCATCAATGCGAGGCATAGGATAACGGTTCCTCAACGTCACCTTATTAAGCTTTCTATAATCAATACACCTATGCATAGAGCCATTTTTCTTCTCTACAAACAAAATAGGGGCTCCCCACGGGGACACACTCAATCTAATAAAACCTTTACTAAGAAGACCCCAAAGCTGAGAATTTAGCTCCTTAAGCATAGTTGGAGCCATACGGTTAGGTGCCATAGAAATAGTTTGGGTGCTAGGCTCAATCTCAATAGCAAACTGGATGTCATGATTAGGGGGAATACCAGGCAGGTCAGTAGGGAACACATCAAGAAACTCACAAACAATAGGAACATAGTCAAGTGACGGACTCTCTACACAAATATCATATCTATAATAGAGATAAGACTTGCAACCCTTTTTTATAAATCTCCTAGCACAAACATTAAAAATAATCTCTATCGACTCGCGGCTAACTACTCCTATTACACGACTGGGTGTATCTCAGGCATGGCTAAGGTAACGATCTTGGCAAAACAATCTATGACCGCATGATAGCGGGATAATCATATTAAAATCCAGTATACCCAGAATAATAAGATCAACATAAGCATCAATACACTAATTGCCACAATATATGATCTCAATACCTGATCCACTACTGAAGAATCACCCATTGGAGTAGATACACGTAATGGCACAGATAATAAATCACTAGTCAAGTTCAACTATAGTGCATAATAAGTAAATATATAAAAATAAGTAGATTTGGGATAAAATAAAGCTAGAGCCGACTTGTGAGACACCAAAATGATACATATAACTACAATATCTAAAGTCTCAGCCTTGGGCCTAGTAGGTACTGCATATAAATGATCATGCCTGTCATCTGGCTGGGCATATGACTGACCTCATGTCCTGTCTACCTGAGTACCACCTCAAGCACCTTGGTAACCACCACTGCAACCTTGTAAATAACCTCTACCTAAGGGATAAAATGACCTAATAGGAGTAGCACCCTGGGCTAAAACAACCATCGCCCCATGACTAGAGCAATCTTTTGAGATATAATTGAGAAGCCCATTAGTAAAACAAGAATCATGAGCAAAACTAGAACTCATAGATTCGGCTAAACTGGAGTAACTACCACTTCTAGCACGACCTGCAGATGAACATCTCAAATACTGATAACTGCCCTTACCAGGGCAACCACTAATACCAAACTGACCTCCGTCAGTAGTCTGAAGAGCTGCCTGAACTAGTAGACTAGTTTGACTATGAGGCTGAAAAGATGGATACAGAGGATACCCAATATAAGAAGTACCACATCTGAATTAGAAACTACTATGGCTCCTACCAAATCAGCCCTGATACTTGGGCCTCTTATCAAGACCCTCACGATGCATGTCCTTCATCACTCTAGCATGATCTGAAACCTCAGTAAAAGTCCTACTTGCAACAACTAGACTCTGAGTATCCATTCAAATAGGAAGTCTCAATTCTTTCACAAAGCTGCAAACTCTCTCATACTCAATATTCAAGATTGAAGTCACATGCCTAGCCAACTCATAGAAATAGTCCTCAAACTCAATGACTAACATAGAACCTTGCTCTAATCTAGTGAACTGACCCCTCAGATGATCTCTAAGGTTGCATAACATATACTTATTTAACAATATCTTAAAGAATTGAGTCCATGATAGGGGAGAAGATCCAACTGGCCTAGAACTCATAAAACCTCTCCACCAGTGTCTAGCAGACAAATCAAATTAAAATATGGTGTAGTCCAAAACACCAGTCTCAACAAGGCCTAATCCACAAAGCCTATCCTTAAAAATAGTAAGAAACTCAAATGCATCCTCTCTAGAAGCACTAAAAAACCTAGGCAGAGCTAACCTTAAAAACCTACCCATTATCTTCTATTTCTTAGAAAACATAGTAGGATGGGTTACAACTGGTTGAGCGACTATAGAATAAACAACTATTGCGTAGGAGAAATCTCAACTCTAGGAGCTACAGCTGTAGGTTGTATTCTTTCCCCAGTAGTATGTGAACCATCAACAATACCCAATAGCTGAACCAAGGCTTCTTTAAGCAAAGAAGAAGGAATAAAACCTGGTGTAAGTTGGGCTGGTCTCTGGCCCATTGCTAGTTATGGTAGAGAATTCTTAGGCTCAAGTGTAAGAATAGGGTTTGGGGGTGGCCTATCTTGATCCCTAACTGGGGATACATCATGAGGCTGTCTCCAAAAAGGGGAAAAATCCCTAGGATGGGTCTCAGAACCCTCATCATGCATAACTGTAGCACGTGCGCTGGTTATCTATGAAAGAGTAGAGTCAAGAAAATATCCTACAAACCAACTCAAACTCTTAGCATAATACGAGTGAAAGAAGTGAAGGACTCCTAACAATGCCCCATAGGTTCCCGAATCTAGAAAACGAACATCAATGTTCTGATCGGTAAGACTCTATTAGACACTTGCTCTTGTACCAATAATACTGGTGAAACCTAGGCTCTGATATCAATTTGTCATGATCTAATTCACAAGTCGTGATGGAACCTAAAAAAACCACTAGTTGGCAAGTCAACACCATAACTCGGAGCTAATGTAATGGGATATCTCAATAGAAATGCCCGAAATAGGCCACAATAGATGAACACCATCAGAAATAACAATGTTCCATAATAGAAAATCAACTATGGATGCCAATTCACATGACCTAGTAAAATCAGTACAAGAGCATCTAAGTTCAATAATAGGAAATACAACTCAAGGTCTAAATAGTCTTATACATTCGTCTTGAATACAAAAGACTGAATAAAGATAGGAGGGGAACGGGAAATTTAAAACTCTAAGAGCTCACCATGTCTCTAAAAAATCAACACTGTATTATCTCAAATCAGCGGCGATAACTAGTACTTGGGTCTGCCCAAAAAGGTACAAAAGTGTAATATGAGTACCAAAATAATGGGTACTCAGTAGGAATCATCAGCCGACTGAAATAAATTATGATATAAAGATGGTATAAATCTAAATAATATCTCAAGCTACGATACAGAATTGAACCTGAATTGTCTTCGTCATCACTGTACAAACAACTAATCAACTAGAACAATAATACAACAACTCATACATATTGATATCATCATAAAAAATGAATAATCAATCCAGAAGTGCAAAGCGACAAATATACATTTATAACCGCATAAATACAAAGTTAAACATACATATAACCATTAGAGCATAAAGTAAAAGAACTCACCATAGCGTCGCATACCAACGGGGAGTACACCTAAGAAAACATAAAGTAAAGAACTCATCACATCGTCCCATACCACCGGAGAGTGCATTAATATATCAAATCATCAATGCATTAAGACATATATATATATATATATATATATATATATAAATATAACCAACTCACATTTATCCATTGTTTATACATTTCCCATCAATAATCGTTTGCCAAGATCCATAATCATTATCAATTACCATAGTTGAATTAACATATACAAAAGTAATCATAACCATAGTCATTTAGCCATTTAGATATCTATGATATCAATACACTCTATCTAGCCGTTATTAACTAACCGACACTTATTATTATTAGGCTACTAATCCACTAGTCCTTATAGGGTCTCCATTATGGCCTAACAGATTATTTACATACTCCTCAATCATGAGATAACACTAACTATTATTCAATAAATAACCAACCTCCATAACTAGTCGAGGCGCCCTACAAATCCATTGGTGCCCTTTGGCCAAAACTTGCTTTTAGTTATCATAGGCGCATGAGTCATCGAATGGGAACAAGGTTACCTATCACCAAATGTACATATCTATCTATGAACCAATGCCTCTTACTATCTAGCATCATAATCTACAACTCCTTATTTAACAAGCCAACAACATTACATACTAGACATCAATATCACTAATCATCAACAATGCTAAGTCTATTAACATCATTAGCCATTTTACAACCATAATTGGTAGTTATCACATTTTAACCGAACAATGTCCACCAACTAGTATTCTAGTCTTCTAGCCATCAAGTAATATAACCACTTTATACAGACAACTAGTCACCACATAATCCATTTTAATAGGATAAATTCCATAATTTATTAATCTATTCAAGCAAAATATATCCACTAGGTGAATCCTTACATCTACACATGATTATACTTACTAATTAGCCTAAACTCAATATTCAGAATATCCTATTTCTACTCGCCATTTAGCACTAGTGAGAATTACACCAATAATCAAGTGATTAGGATTATAGAATTATGACCAACATCCCAAGATTAACATCATATTATCAAGGCACACACACAGATGTTGTAATCCTATAAAGACATAATGACACATAAACATATATACACATGGTTATTCTATATAATATTAATATATACTCTGGAAATACTAGGAATCATAATATCATCAATATATCCTACAGATGTATCAAACATCATAATATCATATCCTCTAGATATACCGGGCATCATAATATCATCAATATATCCTCCGGATGTACTAGACATCATAATATTATCAATATATACTCTGAATATACCGACATCATAATATCATCAATATCCTCCAGATGTATCAGGCATCATAATACTATCAATATATCCTATGGACATACCGAACATTGTCATAACATCAATACCTCTTTTGGGTTCACTGATCATCACTATAACATCAATATATTCTTCAGCCTTTACGGGCATCAACATAGCATTAATATATCCTCTGACCTTGCTAAACGTCAACATAACCTAAATATCCATCATGAAATCTATATTTACATATTTGTGTATATATGATCAAATCAATAACAAATGCAAGAACAACGAAAAAATGAGTAGGAAAAAAGTAAGAAAAGGAATATCATCGCTCATTTTCATTTATTATTAATGCAATACATTAGCAGGTGCATCAGCATGCGTACGCATATTGTAGGAACATTTTACACATTATTGGGCTTAACATGATTATTAGCACGATCAATAACAAGTCATGGTTATACTTTCTAGAACCCCTCTTTATTAGCATAATTCACAATACTAGCACAAAAGGGCTCTTTTGTAGAAACGTTAGCATATTCACTATGCTTGAGCATAATATGAGTGATAACATAATCCAAGGCTCACATAGTAAATTAGCCAATAAATCAAGTGATAGCATAGTCCTGAATTCAATTTAAGTGGTTATCCCAATACTATCCAAATAGTGATGTTGAGATCACAATCAAGCATGCATATTATTTCCAAAACAACATTATAAATAAACCATTTACCGGGTGTTGCCAACCTATTACCAAAGGCATATTCTAGGCATTCAACACGTATCTAGGTCACTAATAAAGCTTCATAGTCCAAGATTAAAGCGGGTTAAGTTCCACTTCTACTATTCCAAATTAGCTTCTTTAAGTCTAACCTCAACCTTGAATTAGACTAAGTTATCTAAATCATATCTCAAAGGTTTATCAACCCACACTAGTTCTATAGGACTATCCGTCCTCAAGCAATACTCTTAAGTCACTCAAGCATTTAGGACAATTCCATAACTAGGCATATCTAAGTCAACTTACTCTTAAGGTGAGTGAACAAAGTCACCTCTGTCTAACTAGAGCAACTAGAGCCTTCTCATGCTTTCCATGAGATAACAAGTCCATCTAACCATGGTTCTAGACTATGAGTTAATTACCACACTTCATGTGTTCAAAATAATAAGTGATTCACATAGCCCCAAACATTTCCATCTATCATTTTGATATCTAAGACCCCTCCCAATCTTATAAAGATATCTAAGTCATCCCATATGGAAACTCAATCTAACTACAAGTAATATAGCCTACCTCAAATCCAAATGGAGCTCACAAACTAATAACCTTCGATTTTTCTTTCCTTGAAGCTTCCTCAACGAACCAAGTTAGCAAAAACATAATCTAAGCATTATTACGAGAATATCAACACCTATATTGAACCATTGTGCTTCGGATCTAACACGACACCAAAACCCCTAAGTGGGTCCCATATATGGAAAACGAGTTTTTGAGGCTAACCCAATGTTTAAATACTACCATAAGAGAGTTATATTCCTCAAGAAATTTTTGCTAATCAACCATATTTTGGGCTAAAACCAAGCCTCAAGCCATTTAGAGTTTTGGGTCTAATAATCAAGAACACAACACCAAAAATTGAAGGAATCTTACCTTATATTCGATGCAAATCATGAATATGCAAGTTGTTTAAGCTCCCAACCAACACCCAAGACTCACTTTAATGACTACTCTCTCCATTAGGGTTTTAAAGACTAAGAAATATGATAAATTGCCAAATTCTCATCCAAAACTGCACTTGAATATGACTTTCCAAGGCCCTTAGGAGAAACAATCATGCGCACACACTTTCTGCGATTGCGACCATCATGATTGCACAAAGCCTCCCTCCATCGCGGTATCTCCAACCTCTATAGATAATAACTGAAACTTAGAATTTGTTTTCAAGTTTTGGCCAATGCCTTGGGATGCATTAGGAATCTAATATGAGCAAAAGATTAATGCAACCCTATTGATTTCAATTTTTTCAACACGATGGCAAAATTGGATTTTCCATCCGAGGTCATTTCGACCTAATGTGGACTCCACACCTAAATTTTCAATTTCTCAACTTTCCGACCAATAGGTCAAAATAAATTTGATTGTAGTGGGACCCAAATCAAAGGTCTACCTAACCTAAAATTGATATTAACTATCAGTTCCAGCCAGTCATACATGACCCGAGATACCTATGGAAAAGCTCTAATGGATGAAATAAGCAAAATCATGAGAAATGACCTGAACAGTCATTACACCTTGGAAGATCAATCACTAGAGTACTTATGACTTACATTGTATGACTTATTAGAATACTTTACGAGTGGACTATGCGAGTCGTACCTTGTGCTGACATACTTTTCCTATTCTATTTTAATTAGGATTTCTAGATTATTTTGAGATATGATAAATACCTTAGGGTTATTCCGTTATTAGGTTATGCACTTTTACATTATTTTTACTACTTTTAACATACTTTGATCATTGAGATTTTTAATGTTGAGATTTTAGGTTTTTATTCAATTGAAGACCTCAAATTTTCTTTCTCTTACTCTTGTGCAATTAATTACATGTGTTCTTTATTAATTATCATGGATTATTGCATGAACATTTGCATATAATTTCCCTGAATAGGGTTGTTGGAACCCTGATAAATTAACTGCATAGAGGAAGTTGGAGATTTATCTATTCTATTATGGTTGCATGTATCTTGATCTTCTTCATATTAATTGATCTCAAAGCTACTATAGAAGCTTGAGAATTACCCGTATTTAAGAATGTCCTCACAAGGGAGTTTGAGATTAGAAAAGGGGATTAAGACAATAATTTGAGTTTCACGTCCATATTATGATTCGGCCATCTCATTTAATCAACTTGAGATCCAAAAGGTGAAATTTAAACTGAGGTTCTAGACAAGGATCAATAAGGAAACACCTTGAAACGCAGAAGGTTAAGGGTGAGATTTATCAATAAGTTCACAAGACGACTGATATTACATAGCTTATTGACTTTACATGTAGAGTAAGAGAATAGGTGGGTTGAACATGAGAAGTTTACGAAGTTGAGAAGATAGAGGGAACACACTACTAGTGTTTGTCTTTTACTATTTACAAACCTAAGCATTCAAGTTCAGTTACTACTTACACACTTCAAATCCCCCCCATTTATTTTTCCTCACTGCTCGTGGATTTTGTTAAGTTTGAGATACTATTCAATGTTTAACCTATGGGTTTGACCCCAACCTAGTTTGGTTTAGAATATTTATCGACCGTAATATACTTATTGGAGATTAGTTTTTGGGCGACATCAACTTTTATCACTATTATTGAGGAAGACGACGTGAATTATTGATTAAAGTTGATGAAGTTTTGGGTTTTATTTTCTACTTTGATTTGGTATACGCCTATGTATTCTAAACGCTTGGAGTAAAGGAAATCCCTTACTCCCATTGGATCCCAAACCTGAAGAAATTCTTCAAACACCAAGAAGGATGTCAGAGCAAGTTCATAATGGTGTTACTATTGGGGTGCGAGACCCTTAGATTGTACCTCTTCCCCCACCTATTAATCCATAAAATATTGCTGATAGACAAAAAAAGAACTTATTATCCATAGCAGCTGAAGAGGCTAGATTGGCAGAGGAGGCACGATTAGCGGAAGAGGCTAGGGTAGGGAAGAAAGCCAAACCATCTAGACCAAGACAAATAGTTGAGTATTGAGATAGAGTTCAAAGAGGCAGAGCTCTAATGATTCTTGCATATTAGCATATTTAGCCATATAATAAAGATGAGGACATCAGATATATTGAACCTACTAAGATTGGAGCCATCATTCCTTCTACTCTACCCCTTAATATGAAATTTGACATTACTAGTGCAATGATCCAACTGCTAAACTTGAAGGGTATGTTTTTAGGATCAGCGATAGATGATGCGAACATGTATCTTGCTAATTTTATAAGGATTTGTACATTTATACTATTCTGAGGGTGAACTAAGAAGCTTTGAGGTTGAGGTTGTTCCCATTTTCACTAACTGGAGAAGCATCACTTTGGTTAAGGAAACTTTTAAAAGGTACAATCACTACTCGGCATGAGTTGCATAGGTAATTTTTGAACAATTTTTGTACAATAACAAGGATGTTACTGTTGAAGGATGAAATCTATAATTTCAGACAACTACCTACAGAATCCGTGTATGAGGGGTGGTTTAGCTTTAAAAAAAAAGTTGAGCATGGTACCTAATCACAAAATTATAGGATCTAATATATTGGAAATCTTCTATAGATCACTGAATGTTAGTTCTAGAGAAATGGTAGAGATAATTTCAAGAGGTGCATTTATGCGTCTTTGATGGGATATTGCAAAAGAGCTACTAGATGATATTTCAGTGACCAATCGAGGTTGGCATACTAGAGATGCTGAGCATGGTGTAGGTACATATGCTATTGGTGCAGCTAATGATTATGGAGTTGTTCATGATTTTTTAGCACAATAGGTTGCCCTATTTCAAATAGACATTGGGCTTCTTATAAAATAATTTGTAATAATGAGTGCGGAGAAAGTAAATGCAGTTGGGGCGCAGAGTTCTACTTCTAAAACTTACGATATCGAGTATGAAGAAGAAGCGAAGTATCTTCATCATCAGTTGGTGTATTTCTATGCCCAAATATAAGGGAATCAAGGTCGAAACTGTTACAATGATAGATATCGAGACAAGAGAAAAGATTGACATAGAGATTAGAGACATAAAGATGACTACAAAGAGCAGAGTGATAGTCATAGATTTGGTTAAAAATCAAACCAAACCATAAATCAAACCAAACCGATTAAAAAATCCGACATTTGGTTTGGTTTAGTTAGGTTTGGTTTCAAATTTTAAAAAATTGATGCTATTTGATTTGGTTATGGTTTTACTTAAAAAAACCGTGAAAATAACCAAACCGAATCGATAAATTTTTTATATATATATTATAATTATTTATATATAATTTATAAATAAAATATAAATATTTTATTAAATTTAATCTTAAACTAAATTTTAATCTATGTCTAGCCTAATCAATACTTTAGCTCAATTGGCCAAAGCCCCAAACCCAAGTCCAGCTCTACCTAGTATTACTAATAAGTTAACCCTATGGTCCCTAGCTCACTTTTTCTACTTCAGCTTTTACAATATGTAGTACATCAACTGGTACTTCTTTTGTTCTTCATTGAAAGGCAGCACCGCATTAGCTTCTGTTGTTCTTTATAGAAATAAAATGAGAAAAAAATTTCTTTTCAGTTTTTCATCATACAAGGAAAAGCAAAAATAATGATTGAAGCTTGGGAAGTGAAAACTTTAAATACAAGATTATTAAAGATTAGGATGGTAATTTTTAGTTTTTTTTTTGTTTTAACTACCTTAGCTAATTTTAGTTTTATACAAGTATTTAGAGGAGTGCATGATATGCAATTAGTTTGTTAAAATGATTTTTTATTTTGTTTCCTATCATCCCTACCTTTAATTATGAGCAATTGTATAAATCATTGTCATTCTTTTGTTCAATTGTTTTGCGAGTAGTAGATTATGAAAAATTGAACTAAATTTGGAAGAGGGGGGCTCTTATAGTCCTAGGCT